>NC_080540.1:202211778-202511778 GCF_028640845.1 Ahaetulla prasina | reverse complement strand
AATGAAGGAGGACATAGCCTGATTTCCATTGTGTGCAAACTTCAGTTGGTCCCATGGTAACCTCTTGAGAATTATTATTTCATCATTATTATTCTAGCCATTGTTTATGGAGTGGTGTGATGGCCTGAAGGTGGAGTTCTTGTCTCACAATCAGGAGGCTGTAAGTTCGATCCGAGGTAGAGGCAGATATTTCTCTCTCTGGGCACAGTGAGAATGTATCTGCTGAACAAAACTCCGCATTGGTGACAGGAAGGCCATCCGGCTATTAAAACACCCTGCTAGCTGCATTCAGTTGCCCAGACTCCAGCCCACAAGGAATTAAAGGGTCGTTAAAAGAAGATGATCATTCTAGCCATTGTTTATCTACTGTTGGATGAAGGCGTTTCCTGCATGTTTCAACCCATATGGTCTTGAGCTTTCTTTTGCCAATTGGGCCCGCAATACTTATTGATGTTATCAATTCATCTTGCTTTGGGTCTCTTTTATGGACACTTTTTATCACTTGGAATCCATTCTATAACTGCCTTAGTCCACCCGCCATCAGTTGGTCTGTGTGACCAACCCATTTCCATTTCAATTCTTTTACTCTCTTGATGATATTGTATACTTTTATTTTATTATTTATTATAATAATTGAGATTAATAATATAAATTATAAATTTATTATTGATTGTTATAAGAATTATTTCTTTGCTTTTATATAATATAAATTCTGGTTAAATAAACTATGAATTAGCATGAGGTGGAAAAAGAAATAGTATGGTTGTTGGTGAGATTATTTTTAGAAGCCCAGTTTTCAATGGAAATAGTCTTTAGTACAGTGGTAGTCAACCTTGTCCCTACCACCCACTAGTGGGCGTTCCAGCTTTCATGGTGGGCGGTAGGGGTTTTGTCCGATAGTGAAGCACTTTCCTTTTTTTTAATTTATTTGACTTTTTAAAAAAATTTCATAGCATTATTTAAAAACATTTTCATTAGGTTTTCATAAAATTCCCCGTGACAGTTTAAATTTCTGAAAATATACTATTTGTATCACCTGCGCATAAGTTTAGTTCATGTGATGTAAGTGAAACTAAATGGCACTATAGTGCGACCGCAAACAAAAGAGCCTTGTCCCAGAATAGCTCGCGCATCTCCCCACCCCCCCACACCACCCAGCTGTAACAGACAAGCAGAGCTGGTAGCCGGTGCCCCCACCCAAACCCAATCCATGATGCACGAGAGACATGCACAGACAACGATACATGGAGCATTACTGTGGAACCGGTAGGCGGTTAGAAAATTTTACTACTAACAGAAATATAAAAGTGGGCGGTAGGTATAAAAAGATTGACTACCTCTGCTTTAGTACTATTGTTCTGTCCCCAGAGCATTTGCAGCTCTGGCAGGACAAGGTTAATTTCTTTCTGTTTCGCTAGTTTATAAGTAAAGTTTACTGGCCAAAATAGCTGCAGCATGTTCCCTTCACAAGCGTTCAGGGATTATTACATGCTTCCCCTTTCCCGTCTCATCACTTCCCATTACAAGCATTGATGGGAAAGAGAAGGGAAGTGAGGCCATTCCAGCCTCCCTCTTCCATTCAGAGAAGCCATTCGTGGTTCTTCAGGTGTAATCTCAACCCATCTGGAGGTGTTACAGATGAGCAGTGTATCCTTTCGCACCTTTAGGGAGTTTAGGCCCTGTGGGCTATAGGAGAAGTTATACAGTGGTGGGATGCTTCCGGTTTAACAACCGGTTCGATGATCGTGGGCTTCGTACACAGTTTTACAAATACTAACCTTCTGTGTTACCACTTGGGAGTAATACAGCGGAGGTGCGGCAATCCGCTCTGCCATGCCAATCAGCTGAGAAGATAAAGGTAAGTAAAGTGCAGGGGTGGGGGTGGGGGTCTGACCTGATCTTTAAAGCGAACCGGTTCACTCCCAGCTGATCGTCGGCGCTACCGGTTCACCCAAATCAGTCCGAACCAGTAGAATCTCAGCCCTGAAGTTATATTTTTTTAGTCTAGACAATAAGTAGGCTACTTATTATAGCTAGGAACACATGGTATTTTTTTTAATAGAGTATGGCTGTTAGTTGTTATTTATGTTGTGATCATATACTATTGCTTATTTTTTATACTTTTACCGGAATTTGCAGCGTTTAATAAAGTTTGGATGGTGAAATACTGTCTCCTTTGTTGAATGTCAAGAAAGATTAACCACTTGGATAGCCTTCCATAGAGCCATTGGGTTACAGATTAGCATGTCCAGGACAACTACATAAGAGAAGAATTTAGCAACCTATGGAATGTTGTAATCTCCAATTGTAAAATTACAGAAATATTAGCATTCTTTTATTCTGCTATCTGAAGAACCCAATAAACCATGATTACTCAAAACTGGCAACACACACATGATGATAGCATGATGCATATCTTACCCATATACATTTGCATCCTGATATCTGAAAGGCAGGGACGTGGTGGCTCAGTGGCTAAGACGCTGAGCTTGTCGATCGAAAGATCGGCAGTTCAGCGGTTCAAATCCCTAGTGCCATGTAATGGGGTAAGCTGGGTACTTGTCCAGCTTCTGCCAACCTAGCAGTTCAAAAGCACATAAAAAATGCAAGTAGAACAATAGGGGCCACCTTTGCTAGGAAGGTAACAGCATTCCATGTACCTTTGGCATTTAGTCATGCCAGCCACATGACCACGGAGACGTCTTCAGACAGCGCTGGCTCTTCGGCTTTGAAACGGAGATGAGCACCGTCCCCTAGAGTCGGGAACGACTAGCACATATGCGCGAGGGGAACCTTTACCTTTATCTGAAAGGCACGTAATTTGCAATATGTGTGCCATGACATGTTTTACCATTTGTCCCCACACAGAAATGCCAATGTATAAAAAACATACTGAGTTACAAGAAATGGAAAAGTGCTGTGCCATGAAATATGCATAATAGCACGCGAACTGCAGTCGCCTGCAGGGTAGGACATAGGCAGGGACCACATGTTGATCTTTGCTGAGAGGGGATGAGTCAGCAAGTTGCCAAATAAGGTATTACAGCATTTATGAACCAATCAAAATGTGACTAGTGGCTGAAAGCAAGGCCTCACCTGTCTACCACACAATGTAACCAATCAGTGCCTTCTCTTTTTTGTAAGTCTGTCAATGAGTGTGTTTTGCATTTTTTAGAGGTCTTCCCACCCACCCACCCCCCTTAGTCCTCTGCAACAATAAAGGAACCTGCTCTAAGAAAATTTCTTGTGTCTGGTGATTCATTTGGTTGGTCCTCCCAGGGCTAAGAATTAATCACTCATTTGGGTCAAACAATACTTCAGCAAAGAGAAAAAAAATTGTACTGGTTGGTGGTAGATTTCCCGGCCCAGTTCACCATTCAGGTTGTCTTTAAACCCCTACATGACATAGCAGTGGGATCAGTAGTAGGTTTCAATTTAGTTTGCTACCTGTTTGCTCGTGTGCAGGTGCAATGCTTCTGCGTAGAAGCATCCGGCTGGGTGGGCGGAGCCTCCTGCCACTGCCGCTACTAGTTCGCCCGATCCAGAGCAAATCGGTAGCAACCCACCACTGACTGGGGTACATCAAACATGGCTTTGTCAGAATTCAATTGTCCCACATGGACATCTAAAGGGGACCTGTTAAAGGTCTTGTTGAAAGGCAATACTATAATTCTTAAAAACCTATCTATTGTGGAAGGAATGAGTAGTCTCCCAAAACTCCAGAACGCAAATTGGCAAGGTTGCTCCTTACCACCTCTTCTCATTGTCAGAACTATCACTAAAACTAGAACATAGCTTTTAGCTTTTGAACAGGGAGATACAGTTAAATAAACAAACCTGGGTTTATATACAGTTCTTAGTCTCATTTATTTTCTAAAAACGTGTAGGTGAGGCCCAGAAATGTTCCTGTAAAGAAAGGAGATAAAAGAAATGGGTGCTTGGCAGTGTATCAGCTTCCCATTTAATTTTTGGTATTTCATGCAGTAAATGTAAACTTAAAATGAAAGTCAGGTGGGACAATGGAACAGGATGGTATCTGCAGGCATTTCCATTGCTTGCTTCCATCAGAGCCTGAAACAACTTAGTTCAGAGCCTCTCAATCTGATTGGAATTGTTTATATTGAATTGAATTGTAGAGCACCAATTGCTGTACAAGGAGAGCAATGGAGGGGAACAGTTTAATTGAACTCTGTGGGAATTGCTTCATAATCCACTGGCCAAGAATAGAGGTTGTGACCTTGGCCAACATATGAGAAAATAGCTAAAAGGCAAGGCAGCTTTGGATGGAAGAACAATCTTTTCAAATTATAGCTATCCAGAACCAGTCCACAGACAAAACAAAATCAAATATTAATGATCAGATCATTAGCAGTGCTAATAGGAAGTATAAAAATAGTAAGTTAATAAAAAACGTTTAAACCTTTGGATCAATTAGCATGCAGGTAAAATTATAATGCAGCAGTTCAACTAATGGAAAAGTAATGAGGAATATTTCTCTCCTTTGATCAAATTAACCAAAAAACCCCCCCAAAAACCCCATCTTCCAATTTTAGATATTTTGGGCTTAGAGATTTTTTACTGTCTCAGATTTAGAAAGGCTGATGTCAAGTAAGACCAAAAAAAAAACCCTTTTAAATTTATTGTTGAAAATTAAAACCATATAGACAAAATAGAAGTTACACAATTCTTCTTTATTTTTCATCCTTCCTTTATATTTGTGCTCCAAAATATGATGGCTCTGTTTAGTGAAATAAACAGTATAGAAAGTATATACGGTCTCATATTTTGTCCAAACAACCGAAGTTTTGTCAGCTCTTGGGTATGCTTCCAAAACTAGGCGCTGGGATATTTCAAACCAGTTCCACTGGAATTATCTTGCAGATGTACAGCTTTATCAACTGTATTGAATTTCAGTTTGATTCAAATTCTACGGCGTAGTAGACGCTGAGTGGTTGAACCTACTTCCTAAATAGGAAGCATTAAGACTCTAGTAATTGTTCAGTGTGGCTCTTTCACTCCCAAACCTGCTGGAAGTAAAGAGATTTGCTTGGAATAAGGTGCACTATAGTGGTTCTAAGCAGGGGTGGGCTGCTATGGGGTTCACCAGGGTTCGGGAGGACCCATAGCTAACATTATGGCCGGTTTGAAGAACCTCCAAATCCCATCCCTGGCTGGCCCCGCCCACCCCTCCCGTCCCAGGAGTCTCCACATGGCCTGTTTTGGATACAAGGTAAGTACAGGGCCTGCACGGAGGCTCGGGAGGAGGAAAAACGGGCCTCCCTGAAGTTCTGGAAGTCCAAAAACAGGCCTGTTTCTGGCCTCTGGAGAGCCTTCAGAGCCCGGGGGGCAGTTTTTGCCACAAATAAAGTGCAACACCCCCCTTGATTTCCATTGGCCTTATCTAACTTCAATCAGATTTTAATTATTAGTTAAGAAGATTCCTGTGGATAGACTACACAACAATCAATCAGTTTAATTAGACTGTGGATCTGGTCTTCTGCCTCTGACATTCCCTTTGATATTGTTTAGTATAAAGATGGAACAGGAAGAAAGCTGGTTAGGCTTTCAAGAGTCTGTTACAAATAAAAAGAGCATTCCTATAAACCTGCCATACCTTTTCTGATCTGGTCAACTTCAACTACTTTGATATTAACAAAATTAAGGCAAGAATTAAGTTTTTTCCCCCCAGGATTGCATAACATTTGCTGCAAGTCTGCCCTTCATGGTGGATTCCTTCCTTCCCCCATTAACAGCCATTCCCGATTAAAACCCTATAGAGTTGAACCTGATAGAGAATCTGAGATGTATAGTTAGAGTTCTCTTTCTCCTAATCGCTGAAGAGACAATGAATCTTTTCTTGTTCAGCATCGGTGAAAGGATGAAATTTTCCCTCAATGGACTATGGCCATTCTAATATCTTTTCCCTTAGGATTCCATTTTTCCTCCAGATTAAATGGAGATGTTGATACTAAGCAATCGACTGATTTATCCAAACTGAGATCATGTTCCTTTTGAAATAATTGCTGATGTTTGCCTTATTAGCAGGTGATATCTAGATCAGGGGTCTCCAACCTTGGTCCTTTTAAGATTTGTGGACTTCAACTCCTTTGCTGGCTGAGGGACTCTGGGAGTTGAAGTCCACAAGTCTTAAAGGGACCAAGGTTGGAGACCCCTGATCTAGAGCACAAATGTCTTCTGTCAGATTTCCAACAACGCCACTTCCAATATATTCTGATTTCGATAACCGTCATCCATGACTTCCTTAATATATTTTGTTATAGTCATGCACTTTTTGTAGGTCATTCTCTGAAAAATGTTTAAACATTAAATTGGTTGCCAACAAGACATCTGGGAGGTTAATGCAATCATACACTGTTCTAAAAAAATATATATGTGCAACCAATACAAGTACATATAAAAGAAAAGGTTTTGTCATGACCCTTCTTTAGAAAGGTCACTAAATCTACTCAAGCAACTTTGAAGCTTACCTACTTCGGAATCTCATCTTGGAAAAAATTCAAGTTTCTTTTTTAGATTCCTGCCATTTTATCTCTCTAAGATAGGGCATCAACCTCAATAGTTTGGCCAGTTGTCTCCCTTCACCTTGAAAGTTGCAACCTCTTTGTCTTTGCCACCTTGTTGCACAACTGTGTGAAATTGATTTTTCCGCAGTTTATAATTCAATGTGGCAAATTGCATATTCATGAGAAAAACCATGCAATTTTGCTGTCAGTGAAGCAGAGCAAATTACAGCCATGTATGTGTAAAGTAGAACCAGTTCTTATGCATCATTTGAATTGTCAATTTGGTGCGATTCTGAATACTGCATAGAAATGAGAGCTTTTGGGTTGCTTGGGTTTTCTGCATCATCAATCAAGAGTCTCCTTGCTGTAAGTGAACATAACTTACAGTAGAGTTGTAAAAAGAAATTTTCACATCAAAAATGGTTTCAGCAAAAGCATATTTTTTAAAATTTATGTTTGGGCTTAAATCTTACTAGACATTGTAGATATATTTCTATGTTACAAACAGCGGACAAGGAGCAGTTTCTTTTTCCTAATTTGCTTCTAAAAGATGTTTCCAGTTTTTCTGACATCTAAGGTCCCTTTCACATGTCAGCCCTTTTGGGTATAGATCTAAAAGAAACACCAAAACCTATAAATAATTCCTTCATCTTCTTCTGTGAGGCTGCCCTAAGGTTCACCGTTCATAAAACTCCATCACAAAATATTTAATCACTGTTGTCTTCCAACAATAATCTGTTAAAGCAGATTCACGGAATCACTCTGTCGAGGTTACTTGCTGCTTTCTTTTCTTTCATAAGGCCATTGATCATATAACCTGTGAAAAATATACTCAATTTAGTAATCGACAGTAAATAAATAGTGTTACGATGATAGAGCCTCTGATGATATACTTGTAGCATTATGAGTAATATAGACTTAAATGCTTCCTATTTCTACTGATACCATACCAGAGGCTCTCACGTTAGGTATCCACTTGGACTTGAGTGATACTGGTAACTGATAAAAGCAGATCTGGGAATATTATGGGATTGCTTCAGTGGTGGATTGCTCCTGGTTCAGTCCAGTTCTTGCGAACTGGTAGTAATGGCGGGAGGGTCCGCCCACCCTCCCAGACGTCATTATGAACGATCTGTGCATGTGCAGAAGCGTGCATGCTCCAGTTGCGAACTGATAAGTGGAACCCACCCCTGGATTGCTTCCTGTTAAACAATAAGCAGCAAGTTAAGCATTATTGGATTTTTGGTGCAGGAGGTATAATTAAGAATTGGATTGGATTGGGTAATGGTTTACAGACATCCTTCAACGTGTCAGAAAACCAGGTTATATTTATGGTACTTATTTTGAAGAGGCTACAATTGCAAACTAGCTTGTAGTCCCATTGACATAGAAAGTGAATTATAAATAAATGAGATAAATACTCTGGCTATTCTACTGACAGTCATGATATATAGCCTGTATTTATTTATCCCTAATAAACAACATTTACCACCTATTTGAATAACATGTTGCTTATATTAGGAGTTCCGGCAGAAGTTAATCTTCCATGTGATACATTTACCGTGAACATAGTCTTCCAGTGGAAGATTCATAGAAAAAAAGGATTGCATTTTATTTAGCTATTGTTAAGTTTGGGTATTGACGAGGCAGGAGACCAGGTTAGTGACAACAGCTCTTTAATATAGTGTGACCCAGCAAAACTCTGGAGAAAAACCTCTCCTTATATACACTTCAGCCTGAGGCTGCATCCAATCAGAGACGAGATATTTCCCGCCTAAAACTCCCGCCAAAACTTACAGTAATACATTACACTCCTTCCCTCCCAGAAGGCACTTTGCCCATATTTGCATACTACTTCTCTACGTAGTCCTGCAGGTACGTGGGGCGTCTCCTGACTCTCCCGGACCTGCGCAGTTCACTTTCTGGAGTTGAGTCGAGCGTGCCGGAGGGACTTTTCGTTCCTCTGAGCTCCTCCTCCCGGCCATCCGGCCCTGGATTATTCGCCGGCTCGGGCCTGCTGTCCTCTAGAGGGACCGGAGGGTGTCGCTGGACCTCGCCTGACTCAGATAAGTCTCTGTTTGGTTCTTTGCTTACGATTTCTGTTTGTTCTCGGCTCCAGTCAGCTGTGGGGTTAATTAAATCAAAGTCAGGGCTGGTCTCGCCTAATTCCGTCTTATCGCTCACTCTATTTCTTAATTGATCTATGTGGCGTCGCCAGATTCGGCCATCGTCTAGCTCCACTAGATAGGATTTGGGGCCCGTTTGGTCTATGATTCTCCCCTCCTCCAGCTAGGGCCGGCGCTGTAATTCGAGCCCATACTGTGTCTCCTATGGCTATTTCTCTGAGTTTCTCGGTTTAGTTCTGAACCCGTCTTGTATGTAGCTTGGGTGCAGCCGGTCTAGTGGGCATCTTAGCTTCGCCCCATTAGCAGCTCGGCTGGGCTGCGGCCAGTGGCTACACAGGGGTCCTATGTTGGACAGTTAGGAATCGTCGATTTGTGACTGCCAATCCCGGGGCCGTGACAGCGCCTCTTTCGCACTCGAACAAATCGTTCAGCAAGGCCGTTCGACGCAGGGTGGAACGGCGCTGAGAGGCATGTCGGATGCCCTCTTCAGCCAGGTACCCTTCAAATAGCGCTGCGGTGAACTGTGGACCGTTATCGGACACGATGGTGTCCGGTAGCCCATGTGTGGCGAAAAGGTGTTTTAGGGCTGCAGTGACAGCTCCAGCGGTTGTGGATTTCATTAGAATGATCTCCAGCCATTTGGAGAATGCATCCACCACAATTAGAAATGTTTGGCCGTGGAATGGGCGGCAAAGTCAATATGTATGCGGGACCAAGGGCCTGGGGTTTCTCCCACTCGAACACTGGGGCCGTGGGAGGTAGTGGTCTGGATTCCTGACAGACTTGGCATCGGCCTACCTTGTCACTGATTTCCCTGTCCATTTGGGGCCACCAGACATAGCTCCTCGCTAACCCTTCATCCTCACAATTCCTGGGTGACCCTCATGCAGGAGTTCCAGGACTTTTTCCTTAGTTTTCTGGACCACTACCCTATCCCCCAGAGCAGGCACCCCTTGTACAGACAATTCCCTTTTTCTTTACAAACTCTTTAAAACGCGCCGAGCGGCCATCCCTTTGAACCCATCCAATCACAGTTCTTAATACAACGTCCCGGTATGAGGCCGAGCCACTTCCTGAGATGTGGCTGGGCCAGAGTCCAAAGAGTCAATTAGTAGAGCAGGTGCGCCCGGGTGGGGTCCTCGATTTTCCTGGCAATGGGCATCTGCTCAGCGTCTGCATGCCCCAACTCCTTTCCAGGCCGATGTTGTAGTTTGTAGGAGTAGGCGGCCAGGAAAATAGTCCATCTGGTCAGTCTAGGTGAGAGTGCTACTGGCGTTGGGCGGTCGCCAGCCAGTAACCCCAATAGCGGTCTGTGATCCGTCACAATTTCAAAGTCTCGCCCAAAAACGTATTCGTGAAATTTCTTCACGCCTGACACTATTGCGAGAGCCTCCCTATCTAGTTGGCTGTAATTTCTCTCAGCCGGGGACATCGTTCGTGAATAGAACGCTATAGGGGCTTCAGTGCCGTTTGGGAGTCTGTGGCTAAGTACAGCTCCTACTCCATAGGGGGATGCATCGCAGACCAGTACTAACGGCAGCCTGCTACTGTACTGGACTAACAGGCTTTCGCTTGATAGCAAGTTTTTGACTGCCTCAAATGCTCTGTTTTCTGTCTTTCCCCAAGACCAAACAGCGTTTTCCTAACAACTTGTGCAACGGTTCCATAGCAGTTGCTTTGTTTCTTAAAAATACAGCATAAAAGTTTACCAGACCCAGGAAAGCCTGAAGCTCTGTCTTGTTTTTGGGTGCTGGGGCTCTCTTTATCGCTTTGACCTTACTCTCGGTGGGGTGAATTCCATTCTTATCTATCCTATATCCCAAAAATTCCACTGACTCGACCCCCACCTGGCATTTTTTGCTTTAACTTTCAGGCCGGCTGACGGAAAATGGCCAAAACTTTCCTCAACCGCTCCCCAGTTCTTCAAATTCTTCCCGATACCAACACATCATCGAAATAGGGCACGACTCCTGGTAGCCCTGTAGGAGTCGTTCCATCAGATTTTGAATAGCCCAGGGCTACGCTTACCCCAAACTGTAACCGAGTGCATTTAAAGGCACCTCGGTGCGTAATAATGGTCTGGGCTTCAGCTGTGCTAGCATCTACGGGTAGCTGCTGGTACGCTTGTGCCAAGTCTAATTTGGCGAAAACTTGTCCGTGCCTAGTGAGTGCAATAAGTGTTGCACTACTGGAACTGGGTAGGCGCTTTTGCAATGCTTTGTTCAAGGTAGCCTTGTAATCAGCGCAAATTCTTATGGACCCGTCTGGTTTTACAGGGGTGACGATTGGCGTCTCCCATTTGGCATGGTCAACTGGCACTAGTATCCCCTGGCTGACTAATTTATCTAACTCTTTGTCAATCTTAGGTTTGAGTGCAAAAGGAACCCTCCTTGCCTTTAACCTAATGGGAGCTATTTGGGGGTCTAAATTGAAGGAGATAGGGGTCCCCTTGTACTTGCCTAAACGGTCCTCGAATACGTCTGCGAATTCCTCCATTAGGGTGTTTTGCAGGTTGCATCCGGTCCGGTGGACGCCAGTCACCCCCATTCCCAACGCCCGGAACCAGTCTAGCCCCAACAAGCTTGGCAAAGTTCCTTCGACTAACGTGATGGGCAGGGTCTTTTCGTATGTCCCGTACTTGACCTCGACGGTCGTTGTCCCTCGAACAGGGATGCGGTTGCCCTGGTAATCCTGCACCCGGAGCCGTTGTTTCTGTAGCTTGCGCTTTGCGATGTGTGGCAAGGCTTTCACAAAAGTGTCCCAGGACATGATTGAGATAGCTGATCCTGTGTCTACTTCCAGTCGGCACGGTACGCCTTCAATCGTCGGGTTTGTGAAGATCTTTTCTTGATGCGGGTAGCTGCGTGGTCTATGGTAACAGTCATTCGGTTTGACTTCGCTCTTTCTTTCCTGGCCAATCGCTGGTCGCCTCGCCGATCTCGCGCTCTGATTGGCTGGTTTGATATTTCGGCGGGAATGTGGGGTTTCCATCTCTGACACAGAGCCGCTCTGATTGGCCGATTTGAATTTTCGGCGGGAGGGAAGGGGTGCTCGGCAGACTTGAGCCAGGTGCCCCTTCCTTTCACACCGCCGCAAATGGCGCCCTGAACTTACATCTTTGGCGCTGATGTCGCCCGCAACTTCCGCATTCCTCCGGGTCTTCCTTGTCGATTTTCCGGTGTAGTGGACTTCTTCCTCCTCTTCGCTGGTTGACTCACGATAGGTTTCTTCGTGGTGGACTGTGCTCGGCTTTGCGCCCGCCATCGGCGTGAGTCGCCTTTGTAAGGTGTCTGCTGCATGGTTGGACATCTCATGGGCTCTGGCTTCCTCCAGCGCGTTTGCCAATGGCAGGTTGCTCTTGGCTGTAACCGTCTCCTCAAACGGATGTCTCTGACCCCCGTATAAGTTGTTCCAGCAGCTCTTCGTCCAGATCGCGGTACTGCAATGCTTGGAGGCTTGTCTCAGGGCTGCCATGTAGTCGCTGATAGACTCGCCTTCTTGTTGCCTCGCTCCCCAAACTCGTACCGTCGAACGTATTTGGACGGGGCTGGTGCGTAGTGATTCTTCAGGAGGGTCTGAAGGGTCTGCCACGATACGGAGTGTAGCGGTGTTGGCTCCGCTAGGGCTTCTGCGACGGCGATGACTGCGGACCCACAGTGGCTTATGAAGTAAGCCCGTTTACGGTTGTCGGAGACTCCCTGTAGCTCGTTGGCCTCCAGGAAACTCTCGAAACGGGTCATATATATTCCCCATGTCTCCTGGGCAGGGTCAAACGGAGTGGGTGGCGTGTAGCCGGTCATCGCTGCATTCGCCGTCACCTTGCTGGGTTTGAGTCTCGTAGTGAGTTCAGCTCTGTTCTGGTGCTCTGCCTCAAAATCCCATCCTCGTCGCCAATGTTAAGTTTGGGTATTGACGAGGCAGGAGACCAGGTTAGTGACAACAGCTCTTTAATATAGTGTGACCCAGCAAAACTCTGGAGAAAAACCTCTCCTTATATACACTTCAGCCTGAGGCTGCATCCAATCAGAGACGAGATATTTCCCGCCTAAAACTCCCGCCAAAACTTACAGTAATACATTACAGCTATTGTGTTGTATATTTTAAGTTTATTCACCTAATCAGAAATATTTTCTGTGTGAAGTACATTATAAAGCATCCCACTTCCAATGAAATGCATAGTGAAACACAATAAACTCCAGCAATATAGCTCTAAAACAAGCTGTGCAGAACGCATTAGTATTTCACTCTGGCCATTAGACTGTCTACATAAAATTAAGCAGTCTAGTTTCTCACATGTTGCCATATTACCAATTGTGTTTGAAGGCACATTGATATAGGAAAAAAATGCCTTAAGGGTACAAGCTGCATGCCTGATCTCGGCTTGAGAAATAGAGAAGCTTTGGTTGGATACCTTAGAAAATATTTTCTCATGAGACTTTTTGTTCAGTATGGGCCAAACTACTTCTACCTAAAGAGATATTACCGTTTATTCAATATTAACTACACTTATTCAGAACATGCCAACTTTTCCTTTTAGCAATTTTGAAAAAGATGGCACAATTAAAAAAAAAACCCTATACATCAGCTGGGTCAGAAGGCATTCAATTCATAACATGGCATTTTTCATTTTTGAATTTTCAGATTTAAAATTACACAAGAGGCAGTAAAGGAAGAAAAAAAATTCCAATCAGTGCAGAAGCTCTTTTTAACTCACATCTAACTCTCTCCAAAGAAGGACACACATATTTGCAAGGTTCTTAGGCTGCCAAATTAAACAGCAGACTCTGGATGTGTAGCTTATTAGTAATGGAGTCCTTGAGCACAAGATATTAAACATTATAAATGCATTTTCTGAGCACCTGTGGGATAGTCTCTAAGGAGGGCCAACTGCTGCACTACTTCAGAGTTGGCAAGGCTTGTAAATTTAGTCATTCACCTTTAACATTAAAGAGCTATTGCTATTCTCTGGTGACCGATTTAATTTTAAGATCAATGGCCATATTACAGACAAGAGACATCCACTGTTTCGTGGAAGAAGAGACTTTGGCGCATAATAAGAGTTTGCCAGTCCTCTACCATAACTGCAACCAGCTTATTAAATTAAAACATATTTACTTTCAATTTTTTTTAAAAAAAGGGACTTTTTATTAGACAATGAGCACTGATATAGATACCTTTGGGAAAATGCCTTGTTTGGTATGCATTTGCAGTAGTCACAGACAGAAGTGCTGCGTGAATTTAATTAATTTAGAAGAGTGGCAAAAGGCTGATGAGAGAATTGGGAAGCGCAAAACTTTGGCAGTCGTTTCCGTAGGTAGTTCCACCATGCCAAAATGCAAATTGCTAATTCTCAAAAACTGTCATTTTATACTGATGTGTATAATTGGGGTAGAGTGCCTGGAATGGCTACTTCAGCTTGTTTATTTTTAAATTTTCTTTTGGATTTAGGCAGTGCCCGAAATATTCTGGATGGCTCTTAGCACGCAACCATGCTGGGGCACGCAGTGTTAGGATTCAATTTCTCTCTGTTCTCCAACAAAAGGTTGAGATGCTTGCTACTCCATTGTGCAAAACTGCAGGAGATACACGTCTGACTAATAATACAACCAATTATATATAAGTGATATATATTATCAGAATTCTTCATTTCTCTTACTCTCTAAATTCTTCAGTTACTTGCAGCAATGATACCCAGACTTTTTTCAATGTAAAAGCACCTAGCTGATGGGGTTCTAGATTCACTCTGTAACCCTTCCTGATCCACTGCTTAAAATAGATATATCATTCAACATCGTAGCAGGCTAACCCTGATGTTAAGATTTGGAATACACTTCAAAAACCTGCATTGATGCCTCCTGATTACAGATAGTTTCGTGCAAAGGAGCAACTTCTAATACAGGTTCAGAAGAGAGGTGCTATTGCATCCAAATATGAGGTTATATTGCATCCAAATATCAATTTGCTTTTATCTCTATATAATTTATTCTGGAGAGAGAGCCCAAAATTTCTATTCTTAAATGAGACATTTGCTAAGTGAGTTTTGCCCAATGTTACGACCTTTCTTGCTACAGTGGTTAAGTGAATCACTGCATTTCTTAATTTGTTAACATGGTTGTTAAGTAAATCAGGCTTCCCCATTGCCGTTGCTTGGCAGAAGGTCACAAAAGATAATCACATGACCCAGGGACGCAGCAACGGTCATAATATGAGTCAGTTGCCAAGCATCTAAATTTTTATCAGATGACTATGGGAGTGTAAGGGTGAAAAATGGAAGTAAGCAGGGGTGAAATGCTCCTGGTTCGGCCCGGTTCGGCTGAACCGGTAGTAATGGCGGTTCGGAGAACCAGTAGCGATGCTGGCGCGAGGCTCCGCCCACCCACCTGGTTGTCGTTACTTTCTGGTTTTAACCAGGAAGTAACCTGTTTTTTACCCTCTGCGCATGCACAGAAGGGTTGGCGCATGTGCAGAGACTATGCACGTACATGTGAAGTGTGCAGGGTATACACTTCCGAACCGGTTGGGTTGATAAGTAGATTTTACTCCTGGACATAAATCCCTTTTTTAGTAATGTCGTTATAAGAGTCACTAAACAAACTATTGTAAGTAGAGGACTACCTATGCTTCAGACCAGGGGTCTCCAACCTTGGCAACTTTAAGGCTTGTGGACTTCAACTCCCAGAATTCTGGGAGTTGAAGTCCACAAGTCTTAAAGTTGCCAAGGTTGGAGACCCCTGTTTTAGAGTCTCTACACTTTAGTCCTCAATTTACGACCACAATTGAGCCCCAGAATCTCCATTGCTAAGCAAGACAGTCACTAAGTGAGTTTTGGCCCATTTGGCAAACCTTTCTTTCTTGCCAGACTGGTTAACATGAATCCCTGCAGTTCTTTAGTAACACGGTCCTTAAGTGAATCCTGCTTCCCCACTGACTTTGCATGTTCACAAAATGACCCCGAGATACTGCAACCGTCACAAATATATTACCGGCTGAATTTTGATCACGTGATTTTGATCATCAAATGTGAAAAACGGTTGTTAAGGCACTTCTTTCAGAGCTGTTGCACCTTCGAAGAGTCGCTAAACGAACGGTTGTAAGTGGGGGGGGGACCACCACCTCTTTTTCTCAGATGTCTCGTTTATGGGTCTTTGTAGCGAACACATGGATTTGTTCATTGTTTTGAAGCGTGCAGTAAGTAAGTAAGCAAATAGATGATAAATAGGTATGGATTTGCCTGCTTGAGCAGGGGGTTGGACTAGAAGACCTCCAAGGTCCCTTCCAGCTGTGTTCAATCGATTGACTGACTGGCTGCTGGCTGGCTGGCTGACTGATTAATTAATTGATTGAAATGGTCTAGGGCAGGGGTGTCCAAACTTGGTCCCTTTAAGACTTGTGGACTTCAATTCCCAGAGTTCCTCAGCCAGCTTTGCTGGCTGAGGGACTCTGGGAGTTGAAGTCCACAAGTCTTAAAGGGACCAAGTTTGGACACCCCTGGTCTAGGGCAGCTTTGCTGGCTGTGGAATTCTGGGAGTTGAAGTCCACAAGTCATAAAGTTGCCAAGGTTGGAGACTCCTGCACTAGACCGATCTTTCTCAAACAGAAGCCCTCCAGATACAGTGAGACCGCAAACCGATTAGGTTTGGCTGAGAATTCTGGAGAATGATAGTTCTAACATTACAGTAGAAGAGCACCAAGCTAGGGATATCTATTTTAAAGTTGCCTCCCTTCCAATTTTGAAACAAAATGATTTTATCCACCATTTTGGCACTTCAGGCATCTCCCAATGCTGCCAGGAGATGTGCTTTTTCTTTTAGAAATATTAGTTTGAATTCACAACACATCAGTATGTTCAAGTAGTTCTGATTGTTCCATTCATTGTAGTCTGGCAATTTACCATGCACTTATCTAAATTGAATTTCATCTACTATTGTGTTGAGTGGTAATCAGGCTGTCTGTGTGTGTGTTAATGTCTTTCATACATTTTCTATATTCAATCTTGAAAAGCATAACAAATACTAGGCACATTTTTTTTTTTTTTGAATTTATATCCCGCCCTTCTCCGAAGACTCAGGGCGGCTTACATTGTGTAAGGCAATAGTCTCATTCTATTTGTATATTTATATACAAAGTCAACTTATTGCCCCCACAACAATCTGGGTCCTCATTTTACCTACCTTATAAAGGATGGAAGGCTGAGTCAACCTTGGGCCTGGTGGGACTCGAGCTTGCAGTAATTGTAATTGCAGGCGGCTGTGTGTTAATAACAGGCTACATTAGCCTGGTGAGCCACTTCCCAGCCCTTTTTTTATCCATGCACTGTCACCTAGCAATCCCCTTTATTTGGAAGCCTGTGATGAAGCAGTGACATGGACGGGGTTCCTTGTTGTGAACCCTACTCTCTGTCAACAATGTCTAACTCATTGCTTCTTTATATCTGAGCCATCTTAAATCTCCAAAAAGTACTTAACCACTAACTATATTACAGTCATTGTGTCCTCAATAAGCCTTTTCAAAGATTTTAAATCTGGAGCCTTTGCAATTCTAAATAAAATAGTCAATGGGCACTTTTGCTACATCCCTTGTTTGGTGAACACTTTCAATGACTAAAAAGAAACTGTAGAGGAAAACAGAGTTATTTACTTATATTCACTACTATTTATTTATTTATTAAATTTACTAATCATGCGGTCTGACTTTAATGCTTTTCTCATATCTTTTTTTCCGGTCTAAATAGTGAAATGTCAGCTTTGCATACATTTATATGCTGAGAAAAAGTCCATCTGGCTGTTACTTTTTCAGCTCCTTCACTGATTTTTTTTAAAAACATTTATGGAAATTAAATGGAAATAGTGAATGTTGGATTTGTGAACTTATGGACAGCTGAATTCAAAGGTTTGGCTATCTGTAATCACCAGAGAGTAGAATAATGGAAAGACGAAAGTGATAAAAGAAAAAGTGATTATTTATACCATAGATTGATGCGATTATTTGCATGAGTTTTTCTTCTTTTTTTCAAAAACGCACTCTCTGTAACGTCTCAGCTGAAGCTCTTGGTTCAGTCTCACTCAACCAAGAAGTGTTTTTTCCCCCTGATAAATGAACCACAATACATCACTCATTATAGTTGCAGGAGGTTTTGTTTTGTCCCACATCCAATTATCCAATAGAAATTTTTCTCTGCATAGTGTATTCATAATTTTATAATGCAATTATTTAAAGATTTCCTCCCCTTATAGAGTCTATCTGCCACAACGTTGGCTAAAGTCAGTGCTCCAGAAATGTTAGTGAAATTCAACCCCGTTTAAATATGTATTCAGCTTATAGAACTTAAATACTAATGCAGGGTTGAAAGAATGTGAACATTTAAATCATTCCTTTGCCAAACCCTAAGCCATGTCATTATGGATATAGGCCATCAAATGAGACATTCTCAATTCTTTTAGGTTCCCTGATAGACACAGAAAACTGTTTTGTCCTCCCTCGCCTCCGTCCGAGTGATGGCTTAATTAGCCAGCACTATCAGCTCTGGCAGCAGAATAGCCAGCGTCTGCCAAGAGCTCTTAATCAGTGGATTTGCTTGTTACAAAGAGACACAGCAGCTCTCGCTGCCTTTTATATCCTGTGGAGTGTGGCTCCATGACTCAGCACTTCCTAGGCCTGCCTCACCCCTGCTTCTGTTGCTCCCTCCTTTCCTGCCTACGAACTTAGGGTTCAACCAAGCCTGATTGCCGTCGGCTGGGTCTGCAGGCATGGCCTGGGGGGGTGAAAGAGTCAGGGGACGGAGGCCTCATTATCTCTTCCACCTGGCCTGTTTCTGGCTCCTGGAGCTGAGCCAGGGAAGCCGGTGCTCCCGAGATAAGTCCTGACGGCCCTTCCCCCTTACTGTCCAAGTCACTTTCTGGCATCAGGGCCGGCTTGGGGGGTGCAGATACAACAGAAAACATTCTCTTATGGGGAATGGATCTTAGACACATACACAGAGATGCCACATCCCAACCAGTGGTGGGTTTCAAATTTTTTTACTACTGGTTCTGTGGGCTTGGTGGCTTGGTGGGTGTGGCATGGCTTGGTCGGCGTGGCAGGGGAAGGATACTGTTAAATCTCCATTCCCACCCCACTCCAGGGGAAGATTACTGCAAAAATCCCCATTTCCTCCCAATCAGCTCGGAATTGGGAGGCAGAGAATAGATAGGGGCGGGGCCAGTCAGAATTTTTACTACTCAAAATTTCCGCTACCGCTTCTCCAGAGCAGCTGAAACCTACCTCTGATTCCAACTCCCTATTTCGGGAAGAGCACATTTGACTTCTTTAAAAAGACAATGGTAGAACTGGAGGCCAACTGAGCATCCAAAACCATGGGGCCAAGATAATTCCATATAGCCTCTGATTAGAATTTAAATTTGCCAGCAATCTGGGGGTGGGTGGATGTCCAGAGGATTGAATTTTTCTTCTATAATCTCTTCAACATTTTTGTTTTTTTAATCATTCATGCTTTACTCCCTCATTATTTTTCTGTTTGTGTTTTTTTACATATTTTTGGAAAAAAATGGTATAAATCTGATATTATTTCTTTTTAGCATAATTAGGAATTTTTATGTTTCTGGTCATCTTAGCACTTTGAAGGCCACATTTAGGTGGAGCAGGAACATAATGATTTTATTTAGACTCTTCCTCTAGGCTGTAATCTTAATTTGCAACTTCTCACAAAGAAAAACTGATAAATTTATAATAGCCCAGCACTAATTTTTTTAGAACACTATTTTATTTTGTAATTTTCAGGAGTTTTTTTTTTAACACCTTGGCTTCTTTTTTAAAATAAAATTTGATTTTGTTTATCCCTGGATTTTCTCCGAAAATCTACATGCCTTTATGCTATGCAACAGGAAGAAAGCATGGCTGATTTCTATTTTACTTTTTGACCTATTAATAGCCAAAAAGACAATAGAGATTATGAATACCTATTTCTCTCACATACAATTAAGAGGATGAACTCCAAGTGAAGTGCCACCTGGAAGATAGATAGTAGCAGCAGAAATGACACCTCACTGGCCTACAGTCAGAGTGCTAGGATACAATATTCCATTGCACGGGCTCAGCACACAAGAAAACCAGAGGTGGTATTCAGCAGGTTCTGACCAATTCTGGAGAATTAGTAGCAGAAATTTTGAGTAGTTTGGAGAACTAGTAAATACCACCTCTGACTGGCCCCACCCCCATATATTCTCTGCCTCCCGAGTCCCACTGATTGGGAGGGAATGGGGATTTTGTAGTATCCTTTCCCTGGAGTGGGGAGGGAATGGAGATTTTACAGTATCTTTCCCCTGCCACACCCACCAAGCCACGCCCACAGAACTGGTAGTAAAAATTTTTGAATCCCACCACTGAAGGAAATCCACCACAGTTCCGTGTGACCAGAGATCTATAAATTGAGAACCTGATGTGGAAAAAGCAAAGAATTCAAATCCCTGTTTAATTGTGAAGCTCAAGTAAGCAAACTTTTCCCTCTCCCGGTAAACTTCATAGGATTACTGTGAAAGCAAGACTGTTCATAACTCCTCAGAGAAAAGAGACTAATATAATAAATATATAAAGAAAGAAACATTCTGTTTGGTAGATGCAGCTTCAAATACTTTTTTAAATAGGCTGCCTCTTCTCATGCTGAGGAAAGCATGATTGCATCCTTGCTTCCATAACACTTAAAATTAACAGGGCCATTTGTACAAATAATTACCTGATTAATTCTATCTAGAAAAAATAAATCACACTCTGTCTACCCATATCCTTCTCCCTCCTTTCTATCCTCCTTACAAAGCGGCTATTCATATAAAACTTTGTGAACTTCTTATAAGTTCTTATTTGAACTTATTTATACAATTTACTATTTGTATTTATGACAAATGATAGTGAACATACCTAATACCTCTTTCTCCTCCTATTTTCACCACAAGAACAAGTGAGGTGAGTTGGGCTGAGAGACAAGGTCACACTTAAAGTCACCCTTCTGAAAGATGTGAAAGTCACATCTTTCACAAGTTTCTTTCTTTATATATTTATTATATTAGTCTCTTTTCTCTGAGGGTGTTAAGTTCTGGAAGTAACGAAGCTGGAGACCAGGGTAGTGACAACAGCTCTTTAATATAGGGTGAACCCAGCAACAGGCTGGGGGAAAAACCTCTCCTTTTATACAGTTCTGCTGGAGGCTTCGTCCAATCAGCAACGTGCTGATTTCCCGCTCAAATATTTAAAGGTACAAACGTTAATACATAACACTCCTCCCCTCCCAGAAAACACTTTGTCTCTATTTACATATTTATTCACATGTTATTTTTCGACGTAGTCACGCAAATAACCTGGGCGTCTCCTAGTTCTTTCTGACCTGCGCGGTTCAGTTCTGGTTGGTGTTTTGAGCTGGTCGGAGGGGCTGTTTTCTCCTCCCAGCTCTTTCTCTGGGCCATCGGGCTCCGGATTATTGGCCGACTCTTTTTCTTGGCCATCCGGCCTTGGATTAATTTTGGAATTTTCCCTGCTGCTTCCCTCGGGGACCTGATGGCGTCGCTGGAACTCTGGGACCTCAGCTAAGTCTTGCGCCTCCCCCGGGTCATTGTCAGCTGTGGATTCAAAGTGGTATTGGTCATTATCTGTCTCTTTTGGTTCGGTTTGGTCAGTTATTCGTTTCCTTAACTGATCTATGTGGCGCCGCCACACTCGGTTGTCTGGTAGCTCTACCACGTACGATTTTGGGCCGGTTATCTTTATTATTTGTCCTGCGAACCAACTCGGGCCGTCCCCATAGTTTCGGGCCCACACCCGGTCGCCTATGCTCATTTCCTTGTCTTTTCTAGTTCCCCTTGTACCCCTCGGGTGTGTAATGGGGGTTCAAGCGGTCGAGTGGGCACCGGAGTTTCCGTCCCATTAGCAATTCGGCTGGGCTTTTCCCAGTGGCCGTGCTTGGGGTTCTGTGCTGGACGGCTAGGAAAAAGTCTATTTTGTTTGCCAGTCACCTGGCTTGAGCCTGGACAATGCTTCCTTAGCGCTCGGACGGAACGCTCTGCAAGGCCATTCGACGCAGGGTGGAAAGGCGCAGAGAGGGCATGTCGGATGCCTTCCTCTGCCAGGTATTCTTCAAACTGGGCTGCCGTGGTGGGGCCCATTGTCGGACACCAGAGTGTCCGGCAACCCGTGAGTTGCGAATAGGTGGCGCAGGGTTGCGATTACTGCTTCGGCCGTAGTGGACTTCATGAGTATGATCTCCAACCATTTGGAAAATGCATCCACCACCACTAGGAACGTTTGGCCGTGGAAAGGGCCAGCAAAATCAATGTGGATTCTTGACCAGGGCCCTGGGGCTTTTCCCATTCTCTGACTGGGGCCGTTGGGGGTAGAGGTCTGGACTCTTGGCAAGCTTGGCATTTCCCTACCCTCTCAGCAATTTCTGCGTCCATGAGTGGCCACCATACATAGCTTCTAGCTAACCCCTTCATCCTTACGATCCCTGGGTGACCCTCGTGGAGGTCCAATACCTTTCCCTTAGCTTATCAGGAATTATTACACGATCACCCCACAACAGGCACCCCTTGAGCCGAGAGCTCATCTCGTTTTTAACAAATTCTTTGAACCTTTCGCCCGCGCAGCGGCCACCCTCTCTGTACCCAACCGGTACAGTCCTTAACACAATGTCGGTATGATGCCGAGCCACTTCCTTAGATGTGACTGGGCCAGAGTCAAGAGTCAATAAGTAGGATGGGCGTCCCGGTGGGGTCTTGATCGCCCCTGGTAGTGGGCATCGGCTTAACGCGCCTGCATGCCCCACTTCTTTTCCTGGTCGATGCTGCAGCTTGCGAGTGGCGGCTAAGAATATAGTCCATCGGGTCAAGCGTGGCGAAAGTGCCACAGGTGTTGGGCGTCGCCAGCCAGTATCCCTAGTAGCGGTCTGTGGTCAGTCACGATTTCAAAATTCCGCCAAAACATACTCGTGGAATTTTTTGACCCCTGACACAATGGCTAGTGCTTCTTTGTCTAATTGGCTGTAGTTCCTCTCTGGGGAGGACATCGTTCTAGAGTAGAACGCTATAGGGGCTTCTGTGCCGTTTGGAAGTCTATGGCTGAGTACAGCCCCCACCCCATAAGGGGAGGCATCGCAGACCAACACTAGGGGTAATGAGTCGTGATATTGAATGAGCAGGCTATCACTTGAGAGCAGGTTCTTTACTGCTTCAAAAGCCCTATTTTCTGACTTTCCCCAAGACCAAACAGTATTTTTCCCTAAGAGCCTATGCAGCGGTTCCGCAACGGTCGCTTTGTTCTTTAAAAAGACCGCGTAAAAATTAACCAATCCCAGGAATGCCTGCAGCTCTGTTTTGTTTTTGGGCGCTGGAGCCTTCTTAATTGCCTTAACCTTGCTCTCGGTAGGGTGAATTCCTTTCTGGTCTATCCGGTAACCCAAAAAATCGACGGATTCGACCCCAATCTGGCACTTATTTGCCTTGACTTTTAATCCGGCTGTCCGGAAAATCCCCAAAACTTTTCTTAAGCGTTCCCCCAATTCCTCCATGTTCTCCCCTGAAATGAGGACGTCATCAAAGTAGGGAACTACCCCTGGGAGCCCCTGCAGTAGTCGTTCCATCAGATTTTGGAACAACCCTGGTGCCACACTGACCCCAAATTGCAATCGGGTGCACTTGAATGCCCCCCTGTGCGTTACAATCGTTTGGGCTTCGCGTGGGCGCTCACGGGCAGTTGCTGGTAGGCTTGGGCCAAGTCTAATTTCGCAAAGACTTGCCCTTGCCCCAAAGAGTGCAGTAAGTGTTGCACCACGGGAACCGGGTAAGCGCTTTTCTGTAAGGCTTTGTTAAGCGTCGCCTTGTAGTCAGCGCAAATTCTAATTGACCCGTCCGACTTTATTGGGGTGACGATTGGTGTCTCCCACTTTGCGTGATCGACTGGCACCAAAATCCCCTGATTTATAAGCTTGTCCAGCTCCTTATCGATTTTTGGTTTTAGGGCAAAAGGAACTCTCCTCGCCTTAAGCCTAATGGGGCTACCTGGGGTCTAAGTTGAAGGAAATAGGGGTCCCCTTGTACTTGCCCAGGCAGTCCTTGAAGACATCTTGAACTCGTTAAAGAGAATGTCTTTCAAGTTGCAGTCACTTCTGTAGATGCCAGTCACTCCCATGCCCAGGGCACGAAACCAGTCTAGCCCCAACAGGCTGGGCAAAGTTCCTTCGGCGATCGTGATGGGCAGGGTCTTCTTGTGAGGCCGTACTCGACTCGGACGGAGGTGGTCCTCGAACAGGGATGCGATTCCCTGGTAGTCGTGGACTCGTAGTCGTTGTGCTTGCAGGTGGCGCATGACGGACGGCAGCGACTTCGCCAAAGTGTCCCAGGACATGATGGTGATCGCTGATCCCGTGTCTACTTCAAGCCGGCACCGCACTCCTCTATTTTGGCCTGGTGAAGATCTTCTTCTCCACTTTGGTGGCGCCTATGACCACAGTTGTTTGTTGGAATCAGCGCTTTTTGTTTGAGCCAATCGCGGTCGCCTTGCCGATTCCGCGCTCTGATTGGCCGATTTGAATTTTCGGCGGGAAGGTTGGGCCGCTCGACAAACTTGAGCTAGGTGCCCTTTCTTCCCACACCGACATGTCGCATCTTTAAATTTGCAGCGTTGGCGCTGGTGTTGACCGCAGCTTCCGCATCGTCTCGGTCCCCTTTGTCGCGTTTTCTCGGCGCAGACCCTTCCTCGTCTTCACCGTCGGATTCGGTCTGAACCTCCTCCTGGTGCACGGGTTGCCTTCGCGCCGCCTTTTGTGGAACCGGCTTCTGTAGCGTCTCTGCCGCTTGGGATGACATTTCGTGTGCTCTGGCTTCGTCCAGAGCGTTGGCCAGCGTTAGGTTGCTCTTTGCTAGCAGCCGTCGCCGTAACGGATGTCTTTGACCTCGGATGAGTTGCTCGAGGAGCACCTCGCCTAGGTCACGGTATCCGCAGTCCTTGGACGCTCTTCTCAGGGCGGCCATGTAGTCACCGATAGACTCGCCTCCATCTGCCTTCGCTCCCGAATTCAAACCGCCGCACGATTTGGACGGCGCAGCAGTGGTTCCTTAGCAAAGTCTGTAAAGTTGGCCACGACACCGACTGCAACGGCGTTGGCTCTGCCAGGGCTTCCGCGATGTCGATGACCTCCGGACCGCAGTGGCTTAAGAAATAAGCCCTTTTTCGGTTGTCTGGAACTCCGTGCAGTTCGTTGGCTTCTAGGAAACTTTCGAAACGGGTCATATACGTTCCCCATTTCTCCTTAGCCGGGTCGAACGGTGCGGGTGGAGTGTAACTGGCCATCTCGCCTTTTCTGCCCTGGATTTGCTGGGTTCGGGTCTATCGTGCTTCAGCTCGGTTCTGGTTCTCCTCAGCCTCGAGATCCCACCTTCGTCGCCAATGTTAAGTTCTGGAAGTAACGAAGCTGGAGACCAGGGTAGTGACAACAGCTCTTTAATATAGGGTGAACCCAGCAACAGGCTGGGGGAAAAACCTCTCCTTTTATACAGTTCTGCTGGAGGCTTCGTCCAATCAGCAACGTGCTGATTTCCCGCTCAAATATTTAAAGGTACAAACGTTAATACATAACAGAGGGCATATGAATAGCAGGACTAGAACTCACAGAATCCTGGTTTCTAGTCTGGACCAAACCATTAGACCAAACCTACTCTCCCAGTCATGCTCTATCCCAGGACTTCTGACCCCCTTTAATCCTACCTACCAATCTAGAACTGAATTGTGAATTTTTTTTCCCTCATGTGAGAAATCATAAAATGAATAATTTAAAGCAACAAAGGTTGTGAACCTATAATGAAGAGGAATCGGAAAGCAAATCGGCCTTTAGCCTGTCTATGATTTCAATCTACTTTTGTCAATGTTTCCTCTAATGGGCATTTAAAACCAGGGCTTTTTGTTTTGTTTTTTGGATTTTTTTTATGCTTGCCGGATAATAATCTGTGTTTCCTTGCATTATGATTTATTTCTAAATTGGAATGACCACACACACACACACACACACACACACACACACACACAGAGAGAGAGAGAGAGAGAGAGAGAGAGAGAATAATGCTGGAAAAAATGGAAGGAAAGAGAACAAGGTGACTAGCATCAAGATCGGTAGACTTGATTATAACAGTGATGGATTGGGAACAGATCATTTTAGAGAAAGTCTATGTGACTGCTAAGAATGAATACCAACTTGGTGACACACAGTCAATAAATCACACATACATTTAACCCACTCTCTCTTTCTCTCTCTCTCCCTCTTCCTCTCTACATGTGCACACATACACACATACACCTAAAGGTAAAGGTTCCCTTTGCACATATGTGCTAGTCGTTCCCGACTCTAGGAGGCGGTGCTCATCTCCGTTCAAAGCCGAAGAGCCAGTGCTGTCCAAAGATGTCTCCGTGGTCATGTGGCCGGCATGACTTAACGCCAAAGGCGCATGGAACACTGTTACTTTCCCACCAAAGGTGGTCTCTATTTTTTCTACTTGTATTTTTACGTGCTTTCGAAACTGCTAGGTTGGCAGAAGCTGGGACAAGTAACGGAAACTCACCCCATTACATGGCAGCACTAGGGATTCGAACCGTCGACTTGCTGACTTTTCAATCGACAAGCTCAGCATCCTAGCCTCTGAGCCACCGCGTCCCATATCACCTATATCTACAGACCCACAAAATATTATATATATATATATATATATATATATATATATATATATATATATATATATATATATATATATATATCATATATATATATGTCTGTCTTGGCATTTTCGGGTCTTTTCCCGTGTAAGGTTGAGAGTATCTTGGCAACGTTTCGACGAGGTCTCACTCATCATCTTCAGGCTGGTGTTTTCGGCTTCATTATTGCTCACAGAAGCATGAAGCCAGCCTGAAGATGATGAATGAGACCTCGTCGAAATGTAACCAAGATACTCTCAACCTTACACATACCTATACCCGTGAAAACCTATGAAAATGTGTGTGTGTGTGTGTGTGTGTGTGTGTGTGTGTGTGTGTGTTGTACCAAGACCATACAAAACTCATCCATTTGGTTGAAATGGAAGGATATCACACCAGTTTCTCATTCTATTTCCTAAAAATCAGCTGCATGTTCATCTGTTCATTGTATGGATCAGTGGTAATGATGGGCTAGTAAAATCTGTGGATGCAATTACTTTTTAACCTCACTCATTTTTTAAAAAGCAAAGATAATTTATCCTAATTCATATATTTTCTTATTATGATGTGCAAAAATAGGGACATTCTTTCTTCACCATCTTCCTCTAAAGGATACCAGGCTTCCTTCTTCTCCTACAGAAGCTGTCATTTACATATGCTTATTTTTGGTAGAATATTAAGAACAGTTTTCAAATATTTATTTCAGTTGAACTCTTTAGATTTCCCTATAGGATCTAAAATGAATTTCTTGTCCCTTCCTTCTATACCTGCTGAAAGGGTAGTTTCCCCCCCCAAAAAAAATCATTTACACTTGGCCTAGATTAAATGTAGGAACGCAGTAGCTCAGTGGCTAAGACAGTGAGTTTGTCGATCAGAAAGTCAGCAGTTCAGCGGTTGGAATCTCTAGTGCCACATAAATGAGCTCCTGTTACTTGTCCCAGCTTCTGCCAACCTAGCAGTTCAAAAGCATGTAAAAAATGCAAGTAAAAAAATAGGGACCACCTTTGGTGGGAAGGTAACAGCATTCTGTGCATTGTTTAGTCATGCTGGCCATATGACTAAAGACGGAGACGTCTTGGACAGTGCTGGCTCTTCAGCTTTGAAACAGAGATGAGCACCACCCATTAGAGTCAGGAATGACTAGCACATATGTGCGAGGGAAACCTTTACCTTTATCTTTTTATATTAAATATAGACTTATTCTCTCTTTGTCACCCTTTCTCCCAAAGAATATTCTCTCTTTGCCACCCTTTCTCTCAAAGAATGTAGGTTGCTAAAAATTCCACATCAAATATTGCTTTTCCTCTCTCTTGCTCAATGAACTATACTTCCTAAAATCCTCAAGGGAAAAGGGCTGTTAAGCCAATTTATATCTATAAAGTAGGTACATCTGGAGTAATTTTAACTCAGCAGTCCTCTAAAACCAATTGATAAGAAGAAATCTACCCACAGTAAAGGATTTCAATGCTAAAACTGACCATTGTGAAGCAGAGTGTATAGCTTTCAATGTATTTGGAACTATCACAAAGCAAATCAGCTTAATGGCAGCTTGATGGTATTGTTTGTACCTTTATCTTGAAGCTTATGAGCTTTATAGATTTATGTGGCACGAAGGGGGCAATTTATTTATAACAGTGTGGACAATGTGCAATCCAAGGGGGTTTGCAGGCCTCATCTTAAAGTCTTCCAGCCTTATTTCAAAGCTGCTTGTGAGAAAAGTGGGTTTGTTTTTTTGTAAGGCAACCCTGAGGGAATGCGGCACCTGATAGACAAACCAAACCAAACAAGGTTACCCACTTCCGATTTACAGGATTTTTTCTATTTTTCAGAATTGGGCCATTAGCAGTAATTTGGAGAGAGCCAAGATTCCAGATAAAAAGAACATCATCCGTGCTGATTGTGCTCTAAAATGGATCAGGAACTATTACAACAATACTATGGTAGATAGGTTTCATATCTGCCCAAGGAGAGAACTCAGAGGTGATATTCAGCAGGTTTTGACCAGTTCTGGAGAACTGGTAGCGGAAATTTTGAGTAGTTTGAAGAACTGGTAAATATCACCTCTGACTGGCCCTGCCCCCATCTATTCTCTGCCTCCCGAGTCCAAGCTGATTAGGAGGAAATTGAGATTTTGCAGTAACCTTCCCCTGGGGTGGGGAGGGAATGGAGATTTTACAGTATCCTTCCCTTGCCATGCCCACAAGCCACTCCCACCAGGCCATGCCATGCCCACCAGGCCACACCCATTTACTATCAGTAAATGTTTACCGGTAGTAAACATTTTTGAATCCCACCACTAGTTTACTCACTTCTGATTTACAAGATTTTTTTGTATTTTTCATTAGCAGTAATTTGGAGAGAGCCAAGATTCCAGATAAAAAGCACATCAACCCTGCTGATCATGCTCCAAAATGGATCAGGAGGAACTATTACAAGGAGACTTAGGGGATTTTTAACTAATTGTTTTAATAGATTTCTTAAGGGGAGTTTTAATGGGGATTTTAAGGGTTGGGAGGGGGGGGAGGGTTGAGATGGGTGGGGAAAACCCACCGGGAGGGGAGGGGAGGTTAGGCGGGCGTTGGGGTAGCCCGTCGGGTGGGGAGCCAGTCCTTGCGCGTGCTCGTGACGGCCCTTTAATGGGTTCGGAGGTTAAGGGGGGAGATTGCGTTCCTGTTGGTGAGGGTGGTCTGATTTGCACGGTAAGTGGGAGGGGCAGATATGGCGGAAGGGGGGGATCATATCATTCTGGGGGGGCGCGCGTTCGATGTCTGCAGGCGATCGCGCGCCCCGATCCCTCGTCCTTTTCCCGTTCCCCGGATGGTCAAGACCCTCAGAGCCTGGGCCTTCGGCTCATGTTATGCAACGCACGGTCCGTAGTTAATAAGGCCCCCCTGATACACGATCTTATTCAGGGGGACGCCGCGGACCTTATAGGCGTTACGGAAACCTGGCTGGGCACGGAAGGGGGCGTGCCCCTTGTTGAGATGTGCCCGCCGGGTTTCCGTGCATTCCATCAGCCGAGGGCTCAGGGTAGGGATGGGGGGGTGGCGGTTGTGATTAGAGAGAGTCTAGAGCCGAGGGAGACCACTGTACCTCAGATTGCCGGGTGCGAATCCCTCTTTGTGAGATGGGGTCATAGGTGTCAGATGGGCTTGCTGATCACGTACCTGGCTCCTTGCTGCGTGACAGCTGCCCTGCCCGAGCTCCTGGAGGTGCTGGCTGGGGTGGCAGTAGAGACCCCCAGACTTTTAGTCATGGGGGACTTTAACTTGCCATCTTCCGGCTTGTCATCGACGGCAGCTCGGGAGTTCATGGCTTCCATGACGGCCTTGGACCTGACCCAAGTAGTTGATGGCCCTACTCACATTGGGGGTGGAACTCTGGACTTGATTTTTCTCTCTGGTCAGTGGTTGAGAGATCTGGACTTGAAGGAAATAGTCATTGAACCTTTGTCATGGTCAGATCACTCTCTTCTTCGCCTGGACTTTCTGACCGCCATTCACCACCGCAGGGAGACAGAGCCGATACATTGGTTCCGTCCCAGGCGCCTGATGGACCCGGAGGGGTTCCGGACGGAGCTTGGGCCATTTCCTGAGGGTCTGGCTCGCGGCTCGGCTGAGGAACTTGTTGCGGCCTGGGAACGGGCGGGGGCCTTAGACCGAGTCGTGCCTTTGCGGCCTCTGACCCGGCGCAGGTCCCAACCAGCTCCTTGGTTCTCCGAGGAGCTGAGAGGGATGAAGCGCCGGAGAAGACGCCTAGAGAGTTCCTGGAGGTCTAGCCGTTCGGAAGCTGATCGGACACTAGTGAAGTCCTATACTAGGGCTTACCTAGTGGCACTGAGGGAAGCGAGGCGTAGCTACGCCTCCTCCCTCATTGCATCGGCAGATAACCGCCCAGCCGCCCTGTTTTGGGTGACTCGCTCCCTCCTACACCAGGGGGAGCGGGATGACCCGTTGCAGGGACGTGCTGAGGAGTTTAACGGTTATCTATACGATAAAATCGTTCAGCTTCGGGATGGTCTGGACCAAAATTGCGGTGACGCGGGTGAGACGGCTGAGGGTGGTCTTGGTGACATTTTATGGGATGAGTTTGACCCTGTGGCTCCCGAGGACATGGACAGGTTGTTGGGTAGGTTGAATGCCACCACGTGTTTACTGGACCCGTGCCCCTCCTGGTTGGTGCTGGCCACTCAGGAGGTGACATGAGGCTGGCTCCAGGCAATTACGAGCGCTTCCTTGGTGGAGGGAGTCTTCCCGACCGCCTTGAAAGAGGCGGTGGTGAGACCCCTCCTCAAGAAGCCTTCCCTGGACCCGGCTGTTTTAGGTAATTATCGTCCGGTCTCCAACCTTCGCTTTGCGGCGAAGGTTGTAGAGAGTATGGTGGCATATCAGTTTCCCTTACACCTGGATGAAACTATCTAGACCCGTTCCAGTCCGGCTTCCGGCCCGGTTACAGTACTGAGACGGCTTTGGTCGCGTTGGTGGATGATCTCTGGAGGGCCAGGGATAGGGGATGTTCCTCTGCCCTGGTCCTATTAGACCTCTCAGCGGCTTTCGATACCATCGACCATGGTATCCTGCTGCGCCGGTTGGAGGGATTGGGAGTGGGAGGCACCGTTTATCGGTGGTTCTCCTCCTATCTCTCTGATCGGTCGCAGACGGTGTTGACAGGGGGGCAGAGGTCGGCTCCGAGGCGCCTCACTTGTGGGGTGCCGCAGGGGTCGATCCTCTCGCCCCTTTTGTTCAACATCTATATGAAGCCGCTGGGTGAGATCATCAGTGGCTTCGGTGTGAGGTACCAGCTGTACGCTGATGACACCCAGCTGTACTTTTCACACCGGGCCACCCCAACGGCTATCAAGTGTTGTCCCGGTGCTTGGAGGCCGACGGGTCTGGATGGGGAGAAACAGGCTCAAGCTCAATCCTCCAAGACAGAGTGGCTGTGGATGCCGGCATCCCGGTACAGTCAGCTGAGTCCTCGGCTGACTGTTGGGGGCGAGTCATTGGCCCCGATGGAAGGGGTGCGCAACTTGGGCGTCCTCCTGGATGAACGGCTGTCTTTTGAAGATCATTTGACGGCCGTCTCCAGGAGAGCTTTCTACCAGGTTCGCCTGGTGCGCCAGTTGCGCCCCTTTCTAGACCGGGATGCCCTATGCACGGTCACTCACGCCCTCGTGACGTCTCGCCTGGATTACTGCAATGCTCTCTACATGGGGCTCCCCTTGAAGGGCATCCGGAGGCTGCAGTTAGTTCAGAATGCGGCTGCGCGGGTTATAGAGGGAGCCCCTCGTGGCTCCCGTATGACACCAATCCTGCGCAGGCTGCACTGGCTACCTGTGGCCTTCCGGGTGCGCTTCAAGGTTTTGGTAACCATCTTCAAAGCGCTCCATGGCATAGGGCCGGGTTATCTACGGGACCGCCTACTGCTACCGAATACCTCTCACCGACCCGTGCGCTCTCACAGAGAGGGACTCCTCAGGGTGCCGTCAGCTAGGCAGTGTCGTCTGGCGACGCCCAGGGGAAGGGCCTTCTCTGTGGGGGCTCCCACCCTCTGGAACGAACTCCCCCCAGGACTCCGTCAACTTCCGGACCTCCGAACCTTCTGTCGCGAGCTCAAGACACATTTATTCATCTGTGCAGGACTGGCTTAGATTTTAAATTTATAGGGGTTTTAAATTGGTTTTAATATTTATATTTATATTTTTTAATAATTGGGCATTAGAATAAGTTTTTTAATGATGATCTTAATTTGTATATAAATGTTTTATGTGCCTGTGAACCGCCCTGAGTCCTTCGGGAGATAGGGCGGTATACAAATATGAATAATAAATAAATAAATAAATAAATACTACAGTTGATAAGTTTCGTAGCTGCCCAAAGAGCGAACAAACTCCACTTCTCCTCTACATACAGTTGAGAAATCACTGGATTCTTTTCACATATCACCATTATGCAATGATATAAATCACAGTGATGGGATCATTTGATCATATTTTTTTTTTAATTTATATCCCGCCCTTCTCCGAAGACTCAGGGCGACTTAAATTGTGTTAAGCAATAGTCTTCATCCATTTGCATATTATATACAAAGTCAACTTTTATTGCCCCCAACAATCTGGGTCCTCATTTTACCTACCTTATAAAGGATGGAAGGCAGAGTCAACCTTGGGCCTGGTGGGACTTGAACTTGCAGTAATTGCAAGCAGCTGTGTTAATAACAGACTGCTTAGTCTGTTGAGCCACCAGAGGCCCATTTCATGTCCTGCATGGATTTGTCAGCATGTTCAGGGCAGTCTGACAGCTCTTTTAGCATAGACAAGATATATCTCCAGAGACCAATCTAAATCCCCAAGTATTGAACTAACTGCAGTTTTGGAATTGTCTTTGGGAGCAGCCTCACATGCAACAGACCAGTTGTGGGATTCAATTTTTTTTTACTACCAGTTCTGTGGGTGTGGCTTGGTGGGCATGGCTTGGTGGGCATGGCAGGGGAAAGATACTGTAAAATCTCCATTCCCTCCCCACTCCAGGGGAAGGTTACTGCAAAATCCCCATTTCCTCCCAAGCTGGGACTTGAGAGGCAGAGAATAGATGGGGGCAGGGCCAGTCAGAGATGGTATTTACCGGTTCTCCGAACTACTCAAAATTTCCGATACCAGTTCTGCAGAACTGGACAGAACCTGCTGAATACCACCTCTGCAACAGACATTGCAAGATCTTGAAAATTACCAGAGCGTGGATAACTTTCTATCTGATAAGAATAGTTCCTTGTTAAAAGGTGAGATATTTTTTTTTGTTTACATTTATACCCCGCCCTTCTCAGAAGACTCAGGGCGGCTTACAATGTATAAGGCAATAGTCTCATTCTATTTGTATATTTTTTTACAAAGTCAACTTATTGCCCCCCCAACAATCTGGGTCCTCATTTTACCTACCTTATAAAGGGTGGAAGGCTAAGTCAACCTTGGGCCGGGCTCGAACCTGCAGTAATTGCAGGCTCTGTGTTCTAATAACAGGCTTCTCTACTGCCTGAGCTATCCCGGCCCTTGTTGATTGTTGATTGATTTACTCCCATCCTTTTTAAATGTCCCATCATATCCCCAAGAGACTTCTAGTAGTTTGCAATATCATGTAACATTAATAAAACCAGTACTTAATATTACACAGCAAATCATAAAACTATTAATCCACTCAAAGGTGCAGTATCCAGCAACTAATCCTACAATTAAAATTAAAGAATAAAAGCTCTAAGAAAACATTTTGCCTTCATCAGTTTTCTAACTCCCCACAGGGAGAAGACCAACTAGATCTCTCAAGGCAGATTGTGGGTGCCTTCAAAACAGTGTTGACTCCTGGCAACTCCCTGGATTACTCCCCGCAGGATTATTATTATTATTATTTTGACAAAGGGTGTCACTGTCTCCTTAGGGCTAAGAGAGATTAACCAGCCCAGAATCACCCAATGACCATATTTTTCGGATTATAAAATGCTCCAGACTATAAGATACACCTACCTTTTTGGGGAGGAAAACAAGGGAAAAAAATCTGCTTCTGCCTCTGCCTCCCAGCAATTTGCCTCTTTGCAGCAAACAGAAAACAGCCTGTTGTAGTTTCATTTTCAGCACAGCCTGATTAGCACAAGAAAAAAAATCTGCCTCTGCCTCTCCCTCCCAGCAACTTGCCTCCTTGCAGCAAACAGCCCATTTCAATTTCAGCTTCAGCACAGCCTGATTAGCACAAACAGCCGATAGTCGGTTGGATCGGCCTCCGAAGATCAGCTGTTTCAGGCTGCAGGGATTGCCATAGTCTATTGCCGCCTCTGCGCATCCCATTTTCGGGGGGTGGGCAGGGCTACATTCGGTATATAAGACGCACCCAAATTTTCACCCTCTTTTATGGGGGAAAAAGTGCATCTTATACTCCGAAAAATACGGGTAGCTTCATGTAAGACAAGAGTGGAATTCATGGTCAGCCATTTCTAGCGCAGTGCCTTAACCACTATGCCAAAGTGGCTCTCTCATGGCAGGTCACTCCAGGAATAGAGATATGTCAGAAGTATTGTCTTCTCTTCCCCAACTCTCATATATAACGTCAGGAAGAGATTTATTTATTTTTTTGGCTACTCATTCATTCAATATTAACCAAGTATGACTCTGTCTTCTTTTTTACATCAGGCAAGATCAGCTAGATATGAAGAATGAGAAATCGCATGTTCCATTTTCCCCCACTGCAGCTTTAAATAAATGATTAAGCATTGATTATTCAAAATCCACATTAAAAATTATAGAACCCTTTTTCTTCAATGGGTGAATCAAGTATTTTAATATAGAACTTTCTAGGAATCAGCAATATTACATAGTCTTACAAAATACTTCCAATGCAAGAGGTATATTATCCATATAAATTTTCAGACAATAACTTACATCTTTATAGATTTGAAAAATGGTAGGAGACGGTGTCCTCTCTGGGATGCTATTTGTTTTAGAAACATACCTCTTCCGAAAACAAGCGCCATAATTTTTCACCTTACTTTCAAAATCTTCTATTGCATTTTTTTTTCAAGATGTGAGCAGGAAATATGCAATTGATTTCAAAAGCTTAAATCAGATTTTTAAAAACCTAATATATCAGGACGCTCTTAAAACAAAAGGAAATGAAAAAAAAAGATTAGCTGAAAAAGAAATATGTTTATAATATAGGTCATCATACCGCATTTGATTGAATAGTACTGTAAACTTCTACTGGATATTTCAAAATAAATCCACTAAATTCAATGTTTCTTGTGAGGCATGTAAGATTATACTCTTACTGTTTTTAAAATTGTATCCATCATAATCCTACCCTTTGAAACATTCTAGCTCCCAAGATGATCTCTGCAACGCCCCTCCTGACCTTCTGCAAGGGTCTGAAACCTTGCCTCTGCCAACTAGCCTGGGGCCCCAACAGATGTGCAGCTTTCTGGAGGTGACAAGCCCCCACCTCTCCCCTATGTATTTGTGCTCCCTTCCTCCCCATTTTTTAACTGTACTTATTTTATTATTGTTATTTATTGCTTTATCATTTTAATGTTTACTGGTTTTAACGTTTGTCCAGAGTCCCTTCTAGATGAGATAGGTGGCACATAAATCAAATCAATCAATAAATAAATAAATTTTAAAGACTGTTTTTCTAATACATGAACATCTGTTTTTTCATATTAAAAAGTCATGAGAACAAATGCCTTACTTCTGAAGTCAAGCATTAACTACCAATATAGACATAGGATTAATATATAAATTATATGAAGACACTTACATTCAATTACGGATAAAGCAAAGCAGCTGCCTAACAAAGCAGATTAAAACTACAAAAGGTGTCTGCAAGGGATGTATATTGCCTTTTTAATTTTTATATAAACAACATTGTGGAAGAGCTTAATAATCCTTTCTTTTTTATGCCCTACCAGTTGGAAGTAGAAAGGCCTCTATGTTACTGTAGGAAGTCAACATAATATTCACAACATTGATTGGAAGCAGAAGAATCCTGGCAGAATTTAGAATTTATTCTAGGAAGGAATAGTTACAGATTAATTATTCCAAAATCAAGAATTTGCAAGTAGAATTTGCTAAAAGACCAAAGAGATAGAGATTATCTTAGATATAAGGAGATAGAACAAGTGAAGTCATTTAAGTATTCAAGTTTTCTGAAAGGAAGGAGAAAAAAGAGTAGGAGAGAAGATTAGAAAGGGGAGGAAGAAGTGATGAGTGGGGGATGAGAAGGGGAAGTAGAGAAGAGGAAGTAGAGAAGGAAAGAAGAAAGTAGAGAAGGATATATATATATTCGTAGATTTTCACGGGTATGGGTATGTAGGTCTTGGCGTATTCGGGTCTTTTCCCGTGTAAAGTTGAGAGTATCTTGGTGACGTTTCGATGAGGTCTCATTCGTCATCTTCAGGCTGGTGCTTCAGCCAACTAATCTGCAAACATCAACTCCATCAACCAATCAAGATGTAACAACACAGCCAACCAACCCGCTTACAGCAACAAAGCCAGCGCTCTACACCTCCCCACCAGTATTTATAGAGAGACGACAGCCCCGACCATGCTTTGCTCGCACAAGGACGAAGCAAAGCATCAGCCTGAAGATGACGAGTGAGACCTCATTGAAACGTCGCCAAGATACTCTCAACCTTACACGGGAAAAGACCCGAACACGCCAAGACCTATATATACCTATATATCTAGATCTATATCTATCTATCTATATATATATATATATTAAAAAAATTTCTTAGGATGATGAACAAATTAATATGAAAATGTAAAGGGTATATATATGATTAACAATGGATAAGAGATTGTACATTTATAATATGTCTATGTGAAATAAAATAAAAAACTTTTTTGAAAAAAAAAGTATTCAAGTTTTCTTAGACATTATCATGGAAAACACACATAAGCATCAACAAGAACTACAGCCATGAAATCAAAGAGAGCCATTTGCACCTTCTACTTAAAAGCAGGATGGTTAGTACAGCCTAGGCTTAAGCTATTTCTGGGAAAAACAATATCACAGTTAATATGGAGCCTCAATTTGAGGCTTTGATAAATTAAAAGAATTAGAAGTGGTCCAGAATAAATCCATTTAAATGTGCTTACCTAGTGAAATTCGCCTTTGATCCAAACACGGAATAAAAAAAGAAACACAATTCTAGAATATGCTTCACTGATGGCTAGGGCTAACATAATGGAAACTATTTTTTTTTTAAAAAAAGCTAAAGCTAAAGAGAAAGCTAAAAACACCAGTTTGCTTATTCCAAAGGTGCTTTTTTCAAGAGGCAACTGGATTTTCTGATTTTTCTTGGAAGACGTTTTGCTTCTCATTCAAGAAGCTGCTTCTTCAGAGCTGTAGAAGCTTCTTGGTTGAGCAGTGAAACATCTTCCAAGAAAAACCAGAAAACCCAGTTGCCTCTTGAAAAAAGCACCTTTGGGATAACCATGACCTGAATCACTGAGAATCTCCATAGACACCAGTTTGCTTACTTAAACTAAAAGAGCCCGTATCTTGAAAAATCACCCGTCAGAGTGAACGTTCTTGCACTAATGATAGCAAGATGATCTCAAAGAACATCTCTCGGTAGAACTATAAAAGCTAGAAACTGGGGAAGACTCCTGAAATGTTTCTCATGTACCATTTCTAGCTTTTTATTCTGTCTAGGTCATAGTATGGAATCTAAGAGTTGGAAGGAACCATAAAGATCCTGAAGTCCAATGCTTTTTTCAAAGCAGGAATCCAATTTCAAGTGTACGGTCTCTGCTTGAACAAATCCAATGACAAGAACCCTCATCATCTCTCTAGGAAATTGGTTCTACTCTTAAATTGCTCTTACGTCAGGAAGTTTTTCTTAATAACAGACACAATTTGTTTTCCTGTAACTTAAGATCAGTATTTCAAATCTTTCAGTCTCAGGAGAATAAAGAACGGGTCCTGACCTTTTTCTATTTAATATCCTTTGTGTATTTGAAGAGGAGTGTTATATTCTTTCTCGGTCTTCTCAAGTCTTCAACCATTTTGTCAATCTCTCATCAGTTTTAAATCAAAGTCTCACGTGGCTCTATAGAGAGCAATAAATCTAAAGTGCCACAAAAGTCTTTGTTGTTTTTGCTGTATTTATTTACATCCCACTTCTCTACGGAAACAAGCACTGAGATGGCTAAAGTGGCTAAAGTAGAAAAATAGGAAAAAAGTTCAGTAATGTCAGTTAAAATCAAGTCTAAAATTAATCAGGAATTAAAAACCTGGCAAAAGAAATCTATTTTGACATATTTTCTAAACGTGGAGTGGAAGCTAATTTCCACACCTATAAAGAGACTGCCATTCTGGAAACTGTCTATAAGATTTAACTTCCCAATGCTCTTAAAGTCTTCTTGCTACATTTGTTTAACAATATTTCTTAAAATATGGAGTCCTGTGTTGAATGTATTGTGCAGCAAGGAATGGGATCAACTCAGGCTACAGCAGAACTCCTATTTTCTGTGTTTTGAATAGTTTTATTAACACAGCCTAAACTGCTTTTGTAGTAATATAAATACAAAATATATAATAATATCTCTACATAAACAATAGCCACCTTACTCTACAGACATATTCAGGTTGTGGTCAACCATAATTCCAAAACCCCTTCTATAAATATTATTGCCAAGCCTGGTATGTCCTAATTTCCCTCTGTACCCGAGTTTCATTTTCTTAAATGAAAAAGTGTACATTTTCCTCTATAAAATGTGATATTATAATCTTCAGCCCATTCCCCCAATCCCTCGGGATGATTTTCAATAATGTTTCTGTCTTCAAAGTTTGGTGGGTATTAGTTTATGCACCCCATGTAGTGTTATCTCCTAATCTGAAAATAGTGTGGTCGTGATCTCATCCAAGAAAATTATGGAAACCTTGTAGCCGAAGTAGCAGAGCCTATTACTCCTCCTATAACTTGAAGCTTCCTTTGCTTCTGGATTCACAACTATGATACATGCATCAAGATACAGAAGGCACTTTAAGATGAGGTCTCTGGAATATTCAGCTGACTTTTATGCCTCTTCAATTTGAGAGTTCAAAGCAACATCTGGACTTTCCAATTGGTGGCAGCAACTCTAGATGGTCTTCAACAACTTCCTCAAGTAAGTCAGTCCACAGATTTAGGATTAGAGAAAGATAGGTGCTACCTGTAGATGGCAACGTGCCTTAACCCTCACAGCAATTGTACACTAAACAGGATATTTGCTCCCTAATGCAAGATTTGTCTTCCTGCCTACCTACAATGGAAATGTCCCTCACCAAAGAGCTCTCCCATTATAACCAATGCAATTCAGAACTATTTGATGGTGACTATATCACGTTTGGATTCTCAATTTTGTGCCTAATCTAGGAGCTGTGGTGGCACAGTGGTTAGAATGCGGTATTGCAGTCAAATTCTGCCCACAGCCTGGAGTTAGATCCTGACTGGGCTAGAGGGTGACTCAGCCTTTCATCTTTTTGAGGTCGGTAAAATGAAGACCCAGATTGTTGGGAGCACTATGCTGACCTTGTAAACTGCCCAAAGAGTGCTGTGTAAAGCTGTAGCTGTATAGAAGTCTAAGTGATAGTGTTGTTGCTATTATAGAAAAGAAGCTTTTAAGCAAAACAAGCTCATCACTGGTTAATTGAACATTAACCCAGGTGCAAAGTTTAAAACTCCTCCAACAACACAACTCATTCTTTGCCCCCACCCTTCCACTGGAAAAAATGGAAGTTTGGCTGTGAATTTGATTTGAAGACTTAAAGCAGGATTTTATGATCCAAAATCTGCCTTCTTTGTAGAATGACTGCTACAGCAAACACAATCTATCTTTTATCTAATCCCAGTAGATCACACGGGCTGTTTCTGGTATCTCAATTACCCTTTTTATCCCCTTGTTTCCTTTTCTTCATAGAAGATGGATATTTTTGCAATCCTTTAGAAGTCCAAATCCAAATATCAAGACAGAAAGCCAATATTTCAAGAGCCAACACTTTGGGTATGCACATCATCCAGCACTTAAACAACCTGCAGTTTTTGAAGCTTAATGACCAGCATAGTATATTTATTAGATTGAGTGGAAAAACAAAGATGGACATCAATGTTTAATGAAGACACTGATTGAAACCACACCCTAAATGCTGATTGTTCTTTTCTGCTCAGGAAGTAAAAGACTGCCTTCATCTTCTGTGCTTTGAGACAGTAGCCAATGAGCTAATCAATAGGATTTATTGCATTTCTCAGCAAAGAATAGCTGTGTTTAAGCAAACTAAAAATATTGAATGCATTTTGTCTTTCCATAGTGGATTTGCCATTTCAATCACTATTGTGCTTTGTGAGGAGATAATTTTCCTCTACCTCAGATCAGTTAAGCAAGAAGAGTTTAACTGAAGTCAAGGGGCTATGAGCTAGTTCAGCTTCATGTTTAATTATTTTATTTAAAATATTTTATTCTATTGTTCTATTTTTAAAAGATTCAAGTTGGCGAAGGATACATATTGTGCCAAACCAAAGGTTAGTAAAGTTAGACTTTCAAGTGCCTAAATTTTAGCTGGAGTTGATACAGCATATCAACCATTAATCAGTCATAATGCTTGGATGCGCATCATAACACCTGGCTCAGAAGTTAGCAAACGTACATTATTGTTTGGATAGATGTATGAACCCAGCTGAATATGATTTGGAAGTTGTTTTTGAACAGTACCTAAAAGAATGAAAGAAAAGTTTCTCTGTCTTGTAATAGATTTGTGTGTTCCATATTCTGTCCAACTGGCATGGACCATAGGTTATGTTAGTTTATGGGCAGTTCATACTTATTCTATAAAAATCATAATGTGGTAAACGTTATTAATCTGACTTTAAAGATCAATCAAGATTACTAGCATCTTTGAGGAATAGTTGAAATATTCAAGTTTATCTTATTATTTTACTTTTTATTTGTTTGACTAGAATAGAATTCTTTATCAGTCAAGCGTGATTGGACACACAAGGAATTTGTCTGTGGTGTATATGCTCTCAGTGTATATAAGAAGAATATAATGCAATCATCAAGAATAAATTGGAGTCTTTTCGGGGCCTCAACCATTAATCCAGCAACACAATCCAGCAGCTCATGCAGGGAAGATGTTACACCCACACAGGGCACCATAACAGCAACATTCCCATCTGTTTCCTACATCCCAATCTTATACCCAAGAGAATGATGACAGGGCAACCTTGACTTTTTTTCTCACTCCCTTCTCCAGGCTAAACCTTATCCATCAGCTGTTGTATACCCTCTTCAATGTCTTCTCCGTCCCTTTTTTTACAAGTATAAAAGAGCAATCATATTTCATAAAGTTGGTTTAAGGTTTATAGTGTATTCAACAAACTAATCATGGCGGCAGTGCAAAAACATTTTTAAAAGGGGAAGAAAATGGAGATATTCAGAGAAGTGATTTATTCTCTCCATCAACCCACAATCAGGAAAGAAAGAAAGAGAGAGAGAAGGAAGAAAGAGAGAAGGAGAGAAGGAAAAAATAAGGAAGAAAGGAAGGAAGAAGAAAGAAAGAAAGAAAGAAAGAAAGAAAGAAAGAAAGAAAGAAAGAAAGAAAAAGAAAGAGAGAGATAGACAAGGAAGAAGGAAGGAAGAAAGAGAAAGAAAGAAAGAAAGAAAGAAAGAAAAAAAAGAAAGAGAGAAAGAAAGAGAAGGAAAGAAAGAATGAGAAAGATTTTTGTTTGTTCTGCCATCACAAAAAAAGAAAAAAGGGAGGGAGGGAGGGAGGGAGGGAGGAAGAAAAGAAGGAAGGACGGAAGGAAGGAAGGAAGGAAGGAAGGAAGGAAGGAAGGAAGGAAGGAAGGAAGGAAGGAAGGAACCCAAGGTGGTCACAGGTTATGCTACTGAGTCTCCATGGAGTAGCAACTGTTTGTAAAGGCTCATGTTTTAAATGTTCACCTATTTATCTCTGCTGGCATCCATTTAAAGAGGTGTAAAGCACTTCAAGGAATTCCAGCTAGGTAGATCCATCCAAGTGCCTTGCTACAGATTATTAAAGCAAAACTAAGAGGATTTTACTGCAGTTTATGGCCAGTCTGCTGACAGTAAACTTCCCACTGTTTGGAGGCAACTGTGAATTATATTATAGCACTTTCCTCTACTTGGCAGAAACACCCACAGCAAAATTGCTGCATCTTGTGGCAACCATAACCTACACTAAGTGCTATTTTATGTGACTACAGGGTTGCATTAGAAATGCTTTTACCATACGGATCACTGATGGAGAGGACAATAACTCATGATAAGAAGATTACTAAAAATCAAAAGGCTTGCACTAATATGAAATTTAGGAAGATTATTTAGAGCACTGTTAACATCAGTACAATTCAGTAAAATGTTGGACACTTCTTTACATGTCAAAGTTGATTAATCTTTTGAGGAATGGGAATTTAGCATCCTGGTTCACACATTACAAAAACCTATGTTAAGTTCAACCATGGTTAACCATGGTTCAGCCATTGATAAACATGGTTGAATTAAAGTTTTCATCATCATTTCATCTGACTGCTGGTTGGTGTTCAAGCCAGGGGTGTATTCACTTACCTTTGCTACTGGTTTGCAAATGTGAGTGCGCATGTGCAGAGCCTTCTGCACATGGACAGAGCCTTCTGCACGCACACAGAGCCTTCTGTGCATGTACAGAGCCCACCTCCATGCATGCGCAGAATCTTCTGTGCACACGCAGAGCATCAAAAACAGGACATCATGATTTCTGGGCAGATGGATGGAGCCTCCTGCAGCCGTCGCTATGTTTATGTTTATGTTTATGTTTATTCAGATTTGTATACCGCCCTATCTCCCTAGGGACTCAGGGCGGTTCACAGGCAAATAAAATACATATAAATACAAGATAAAATGTCCGTTAAAAAATTTATTAAATATAGCCCGATAATTAAAACAATATATATAATAAAACCCATTTAAAATCTAAATTTAAAAAACCTAGTCCAGCCCTGCGCAGACGAATAGATGTGTTTTAAGCTCGCGGCGAAAGGCTCGGAGGTCCGGAAGTTGATGAAGTCCTGGGGGGAGTTCGTTCCAGAGGGTGGGAGCCCCCACAGAGAAGGCCCTTCCCCTGGGTATCGCCAGACGGCACTGCCTAGCCGACGGCACCCTGAGGAGTCCCTCTCTGTGAGAGCGCACGGGTCGGTGAGAGGTATTTGGTAGCAGCAGGCAGTCCCGTAGATAGCCCGGCCCAATGCCATGGAGCGCTTTAAAGGTAGTTACCAGCACCTTGAAGCGCACCCGGAAAGCCACAGGCAGCCAGTGCAGTCTGCGCAGGAGAGGTGTCACGCGGGTGCCACGAGGGGCTCCCTCTATCACCCGCGCAGCTGCATTCTGAACTAACTGCAGCCTCCGGATGCCCTTCAAGGGGAGCCCCATGTAGAGAGCATTGCAGTAATCCAGACGAGACGTCACAAGAGCATGAGTGACCGTGCATAGGGCATCCCGGTCTAGAAAGGGGCGCAACTGGCGAACCAGGCGAACCTGGTAAAAAGCTCTCCTGGAGACGGCCATCAAATGATCTTCCAAAGACAGCCATTCATCCAGGAGGACGCCCAAGTTGCGCACCCTCTCCATCGGGGCCAATGACTCTACTGGTTTGCCCGAACCGGATAAAACCAACTGAATGCCACCACCAGTTCAAGCCTTTCAAAACATAAGTAAACCAAAAGATCCAGCAGCCCCAGAAGAAAAAACAGAAATCATCTACAATACAGTGTAATGACCGCAACAGTCACTATGTCTGACATAGTGACCAGAAGACTGGTAGACTACATTCCTGAACACCAACAAGCAAGCAGAAGGCATGATGAAAACTCTTTAATTTTACAATATATGGACAGACTTAACCCTTGTTTCAGTTGGGAAACTGTGACCATCTTAGACCAAGCCAAACCCCAAAATGCTAGGGAATTTCTAGAAGCCTGACACATACACATAAACTATACCTATATACTGCACAAAAGAAGCAATCAACAAACCAAAAGGGGACAAAAAAAACCCCAAAACACCTCCCCACCAATGATCAGCACCCAGATTAGCATAGATTAACTTCAAGATTAACATCAGACCAATACTCCAATCCAGGAACTGCCAAACAAGCCAAAAGTATACAGCCCAACCAAAGAACCTCTAAGATCACCCCCACCAGCATTGTTTATTTTATTTATTTTATTTATTTATTTTTTCACAACAGCATATATAAGCATAAGCATGAAATAACTATACAACATATAAGCATATATATGAGTATGAGTATGTAATAACTATATTAATTGGATATAACGAAAGGAAACAATAGGACAGGAACGGTAGGCACGCTTGTGCTCTTATGCACGCCCCTTACAGACCTCTTAGGAATGGGGTGAGGTCAATAGTAGACAGTTTTTGGTTGAAGCTTTGGGGACTTGGGGAAGAGAACATGGAGTCAGGACAAGTCACTTGCCCTGAATATACTGTAGGAATTTAGCACCCACCCCCCTCCTAGAAGAATGAAATATTTTAGAAAATATTTAAAAAGGCAGAATATATTTTCCTGGATGAGAAATGGAGAAACATGTTTTAAAGACAAAGCAGCTTCCTGACTCCCCCCCACCTTTGTCAATGGGCCATTAAAGCCTCAGCCAAGCTCACTCATTTCCCCCCACCTTTGTCAATGGGTCAGAGGTAGAAACTCATTCTCCCCACCTTTGTCAATGGGCCACCATCATCTGCAACATAATAGGACCCATCTAGCAACAGAAACTCACCACATGACACCTGGGAAGATTACATCAGCCAACAAGGCTAGCTAAGACCCCCACCCCCTGGGAGTCTGACAGCCAATCAGGGTACTCTTCTTGTGCCCCAGGAAATTCAAAGCTCAGAAAAAGCATAAAGCCAGGGAGCACACAGGATCTCGGCCCTTTTCTGTTCAGGAACTCAAGCCATGTGATCCTGACCACCATTAAACCATCTTTCCAAGCAGCCTCCATGTTTCCAGTGTCTTTGTACCCACTTGGAACTGAACCCAGATGGATATTTCTTCCAACAATATACTGAGAACAAACTTCATTCCTTACTAGCACGGATGATGTTACTTAATTGGGGTAACGAAATGTCTGCAAGAAAACAACCAAGCTCCAAGAGCACCAAGGACCCGTCATATTTTGTCACCTGCTGCCATTCCCCTCCTCCTGCGATTGTCTAGGATAAGAGGGTACCATAAGATCAGAGACTTTTGTCAAAATGCTAAAAGCAGTGTGCTATACTACCATTGTGACACAGGCTCAGTCGCTTTCATGCATGCATGCAAAGTCTATATACGTGCAAAGGATGCAGAGATTGAATTGCAGCAGTGTGACAATACTACTTTAGCCATTTAATACACACATACACACTGCAGATGCCTCTGCACTATATTTGATTTCAAGCTGTTTTTAATGGGTTGAAGAGTAGAAACAGCAATGTGGAAGCTGTTGGATTCCTGTTTAATCCCTAGGAACCTCTCAGCCTCCCTTGACATTTTTATAAAAATGTCCACGTTTAATATAATGTTTGTGATGAACAGGGATTTTCCGATTATCTTAGCATATTATATCACTTTCAAAAAGAACTGATAATAATATTTGTGAGATCTGTTTTTGGTTTTTAATTTTTTTTTTTTGGAGAAATGATCACCCAACTTTAAAACCATCTACCTTTGGTGCATTACAGCTTTGCAGTTTAAATGTTAATTCTCCTATGTGGACACATAATATTTATATAAATTCAACAGTGGAAGCCTAATGATGTAAAGCAGGGGTAGTCAACCTTTTTATACCTACCGCCCACTTTTGTATCTCTGTTAGTAGTAAAATTTTCTAACTGCCCACCGGATCCACAGTAATGCGCAGTGTATCGTCATCTGCGCATGCCTCTCACGCATTGTGGATTGGGTTGGGAGGGGCGCCGGCTATCAGCTCTGCTTGTCTGTTACAGCTGGGTGATATGGGGGGAGATGCGTGAACTATTCTGGGATGAGGCTCTTTTGTTTGCGGTCGCACTATAGCGCCATTTAGTTTCACTTACGTAATGTGAATTAAACTTATGCGTGGGCGATACAAATAGTATATTTTCAGAAATTTAAATTGTCACAGGGAATTTGATGAAAACCTAATGAAAATGTTTTTAAATAATGCTATGAATTTTTTTAAAAAAAGTCAATTAAATTAAAAAAAAGGAAAGTGCTTCAGTATCGGACAAAACCCCTACCGCCCACCATGAAAGCTGGAATGCCCACTAGTGGGTGGTAGGGACCAGGTTGACTACCACTGATGTAAAGTGATCAAAACATTCATTCCTTAGGGTCCCTTCATCTTCCCATCTCCCACCTTGTCCTATGTCCTTCAAACGGACAAGACACCAATGCTCCTACTGCCATCTCTCGCCCTCTCCTTCTCCCCCAAAATGAACTGGTTTTCTTTTCCCCTGTTCACATTTCCTTGTGATAAAAAAGCAACTCAGCAAGAGAAGAACAAGACCATGGCTGTCTTAAGGCATGGGCCTGATGAGCGCTTGCCTGTGGGCCCCACGAGCGTAGGGGCCCCATACTAATCTGTGTATGTTAACCCTTCAATGCACCTGGTATCATATAAATACAGCAACATATTTATTACATCTTACTGCATTTTTTATTAATACTAACATACAAATGTATGTTTAATTTTATCGACCATTTACATTTTTATTCCTGTGAATAGAGGGTAGAACAAGGAGCAATGGGTGGAAACTAATCAAGGAGAGAAGCAACCTAGAACTAAGGAGAAATTTCCTGACAGTTAGAACAATTAATCAGTGGAATAACTTACCTGCAGAAGTTGTGATTTTTTTTTTAATTTTAATTTTAATTTATTTATTTTGTCACAACAGTATATATAAGCATAAGCATGAAATAACTATACAATATATAAGCATATATATAAGCATAAGTATGTAATAACTATATTAATTGGATATAAAGAAAGGGAAAAATAGGACAGGAACGGTAGGCATGCTCCAACACTGGAAATTTTTAAGAAAATATTGGATAAACATTTGTCTGAAGTGGTATAGGGTTTCCTGCCTGGGCAGGGGTTGGACTAGAAGACCTTCAAGATCCCTTCCAACTTTGTTATTATTATTATTATTATTATTACAGTAGTTGTCATAGGGGCCCCGGTAAATTGCTTTGCCTGGGGCCCATATTGTGTTAAGACTGCCATGGGTGGAGCTCTTGCTGGTTTTGATTATCTCCTTCCTCTTGTTGGTGAACTAAGGATAGCCATCACTGCTTAATGGGAAGAAAGTGTAAGAATACTTGTTTATGAAACCATGGTAATCTGAGGGACAAACCAGTAGCTGTGTGAAAACAGCGAAAGCTTTTTGCCCTTCAACCACCGAAGTCAGCAGTTTTTAAGCATGGTGGTGACAGTGCTGTGTAACTGAAAACTGGTGAATTTTTTTCATGGGACTCCTTCAGTCTGAGCTTGGGAAAAAAAGATTATGTGGAAGAATTACTCCTTCAGAGCATAAATATTCCTATTTTGTGTCCATAGTTTCATACATTTCTCATCAGTATTGTATTAACTCGGCTTCTTTTCTCAATAGTTATGAAAGCCTGCTTTAGAATTCCTGTTCAATCCAGTTGATTCATTATTTGGATGTAGGCTTATATAACTCCTACTTCACAGCTGACAGTTTTGAGAGCAATGTCATCTTTATTATGTTTAGAGTAATACCAGGGGTAAAATCCAGCAGGTTCTGACAGGTTCTGGAGAACCAGTAGAGAAAATTTTGAGTAGTTCAGAGAACCGGCAAATACCACCTCTGGCTGTCCCCAGAGTGGGGTGGGAATGGAGATTTTGCAATATCCTTCCCCCAGGAGTGGGGAGGGAATGGTGTTTTTGCAGTATCCTTCCCCTGCCATGCCCACCAAGCCACGGCCACAGAACTGGTAGTAAAAAAAAATGGATTTCACCACTGAGTAATACCCAGACTACACCAGAATACAGGAAAAGGTGAATTATTATATTTACCTTTCTGGATAAAAGAGATAAAACATTTTAGAAGATGAATGCTGTTTATTGGATTGTTCTATTTCAGATTTTGAAAAAAGAGACACAATGTGTTGAGCACTTATATGAGGCAACAAAATGTATTGAATTGGCTCTTGCAAAGTTTTGACACAAACTCTGTCCAGAGACAGTCTATGCTGGCTCATATTCAAAAATAACTTCAAACAAATTAAACGCACCCTTGCTTGAACGCTACTGGGAATCCTGAGAGATTTCTTAGTTTTTCCTCTCATGTACTCCCATTTCAATTCCATCAAAACAGACAAGTGAGCTCTGCCCTCCATCCCTAAATAACCTGGAGCTACCATGGACTGCAATTTACAGTTTTACAGCAGGAATACTTGAAGGGCAAAGGACATGGGCACAAGGCACTGGATAGGATTAGTGGTGGGATTCAGCCAGTTTGCACCTATTCGGGAGAACCGGTTGTTAACTTTCGAAGCAGTTCGGAGAACTGGTTGTTTGAAGAAATCTTACTTTGTTTTTTTCCCACTTCACAGAGCCAATCCTGTAAGGAAGGCAGGAAGGAAACATTCTGGTGTTGTTTCTAGCCTAATCTTTATTGCCTTGCTTACAGAAACTGCCTCTCTGGTTAACCCTTATTACATTGTAACAACTAAAGCAAAACACCCATTGACATGAGCGATGTTGAGTTGGCAATGCCCACACGGTCACATGACCACCGAGCCACACCTACCCAGCTGGTCATTAGGGCAGAGAATCAGTCGTTAAATTATTTGAATTCCACCACAGGATAGGATCCTTATCTAAATTCCATGCTGACAATGTTCTAAGTCTTGTCCTCAATTAGTAATGCTATAATGTCTCTATGATAGTGGAGTTCAAGTTATACTATATACCAGTTTGCTGCCCAAGCTGATTCCTACCAGATGTGTTCAACCTTCAAGTCCCAAAATTCCCCACCCATTTGATAAAATCCATGCTTGAGAGGAATTCTGGGAATTTAGTTCCAGACCTTCAAGTCTAGGAAAGTTGAGGCATTCTATAAGTATTTGTAGAATGAAGGACAAAATTAACAAAATAGAGTTCAAGGATATAATAGTTTTGCTTCATAATATGACCCAGAGCTGTAGCCTCCCATTCAATTATGCCAACCATAGTTCTTATTTCTGCATGAGAATTTCAGAGAGTGAACAATAGGAAGTAATACCAGATAATGGGAAAATCCATCATGAAATTAAAATGTAGTGAAGTCATGAATGGAAAAGATTTGGCAACTCCACAGCCCAAAACAACCTTTTGAATTGCTCAAAGTAAAAGGAATTCTAATTCATATTCTCTCTGTGTAGTTTCACAAATATGAACTGGGTTTTGAATATTAATGCAAACCCTATTGTCAATACTCACTCTGTGCATAATCCTGACATTTGAGAATCACATTATTATTAAAGATTTCACAATTAATTAACAGCTTGTCTCATGCCAGAGAAGAGTCTTGAATACACAGACAGCTTCTGTGAGTTGAGTTCAATAGTAGTTCTCACATTGCATTTTAAGATGAAGTCTATTACACACAAGGAAAAAAATATAATAAAAAGCTTCTACCTTTATTTCTGTGATCCAGGCTGACCCAAGCAGGAGAAGAGGTATGTGTGAATTAGAGGTACTTTGATTTCCTATGGGAGTCAGCATTAGTTTCTTGCTTTTATACCTTTTCTTTCCTTCACAGCCATGTCATTTGTAGACATTCTTTTGTGGTATAACTCTATTTCAGGAGACAATTTTACAATGTCCATGTCAGGATTCCAAGTAATACCCCCAACGAAATCAAACTCCGAGGCTTGCAATTCCTCAAAGCTAACTTTTATTAGAGATGTCATATTGGCACATCTGGGAAAACCCAAATCTGAGACTTTCTGGGTTTTCCTCACCAAAAAGGAAGTTCAAGACCTTGCCCACTTCTCCCGCAGGTCCACCACTGCTCCAATCAGTTCCTTCATGTACAGAAGACAACCTCCACATTCTTCTCTGTGCAGCTGTTGGACACCATGGCCTTGAACTCCTCTGTGAAGTTTTATTACGGCTAATTCTACTTCACTCATGCCATCCCCCTCCCAACTTCCCACAGTAGGATTGTGGCAGGCCTGGATCTTGAAAGCACCAAGGTAATATGGCTTCCAGTCCTGACAGTCTATACATAGCAGAATATCCATTACGTCTCAAAAAACATATCTCCCTCCCATCTATGGAGATTCTTAGTCATCCAGGTCACGATTGTCCCAAAAAGAAAAAGCACCATTAGGATATCTTCCTTTCCCACAAATTAAACTAATTAAAATAATATAGAAATTTTTTAAACAAAAAATGTTGATAGTGCATAAGAGAGGCTCATCCTGTTGCCCAACTAAATATTCCCCAGTGAAAGGATATTTTATAAATTCTTACAAGAGAACCTTCTATAAATAAGGTTGTGTCCTTGCTCTAGTCATTCTAACTATTACACAATCTGATTTCTGCTAATGTTTTTACTTAAAGTGAATCTTCAACTCTATTGACTTTCTAAGTAGTAATTATTTCTAAAGCAAATTGAAATAACAGGACAAATTTATTTGAACGTCTTAAGATACTAACAATAACAAATCACCAGATCCCAATTGTATACCTCCCAATAATTTTTTTAAAAATTGTAAACTTGCTATGTAAAATCCACATAAACCTTGATGTTATTACAACCCATGCCATTCAGTGGTGGGTTTCAATTTTTTTTACTACTGGTTCTGTGGGCATGGCTTGGTGGGCGTGGTATGGCTTGGTGGGTGTGGTTTGGTGGGTGTGGCAGGGGAAGGATACTGTAAAATCTCCATTCCCTCCCTAATCCAAGGAAAGGATACTGCAAAATCCCCATTTCCTCCCAATCAGCTGGGACTTGGGAGGCAGAGAATAGATGGGGGTGGGGCCAGTCAGAATTTTTACTACCGGTTCTCCGAACTACTGAAAATTTCCACTACTGGTTCTCCAGAACTGGTCAGAACATGCTGAAACACACCTCTAGTCTGGAAGTTTGTTTTTTTTTAATTTGCATTTATATCCCGCCCTTCTCCGAAGACTCAGGGCGGCTTACACAGTGTTAAGCAATAGTCTTCATCCATTTGTATATTATATACAAAGTCAACTTTATTGCCCCCAACAATCTGGGTCCTCATTTTACCTACCTTATAAAGGATGGAAGGCCGAGTCAACCTTGGGCCTGGTGGGACTTGAACCTGCAGTAATTGCAAGCAAGCTGCTATTAATAACAGACTGCATTAGTCTGTTGAGCCACCAGAGGCCAGAGTTAGTATTAACACCTATTTTTTTAAAGGAACCTGGAGAGAGGTAGGAAATTATAGTCAGAGTCTGTTTCAGGCAACTTAGTAGAAACAGTAATCAATAAAAAAATAAATAACTGTGCAGCAGAAAAAAAACCTTGTAGAAGAAAAATTCTGCTGGACCTTATTTAAGTTGTTACACAGGCATGTGTACTATTTGAAAATACAACCTACCCTGAAAACAAGGCCTAGCCTGATTTTCCACACCTGCTCCTAATATAAGACCTACCCTCAAAATAAGCCCTAGTTAAGCCCCGCCCACTGACTGGTTGTATGAGGTGGGGTGAAACACAGGTGTAAAAATCAAGTTGGGGTAGGGGTTGGAGATCTCCCACGCACCCCGGACCCATTTAACTTAGGACCACCACAGCCACGTCTCTCACACACTAATAACTGTTGCTCCACTGCCCGACTTCTTATGCAGCCGCTTGTGGCCCCTTGCGGCTGGATACTGCAAGGCTTGTCACACCAGTGGAGTCGTTCACGTGCACAATGGCACACCACACCACTACAAGGGCATATCCTTTAAAACAAAAAAACAAACTATCTGGTTAAAAACCTAAAAACAAAAAGTGGAAATAAATAGGCAATTTTCTCAATGGAGAGAAATAAGAACCCCCTAAGGATATGTGCTGGGATCAGTGCTTTCCAATTTGTTCATAAATGAATCTAATAGGAGGTAAGCAGATAGGTGGCCAAGTGTATGGAAGATACAAAATTATTCAGGATGCTTACAACCAAATACTTTTGTGAAGACCTCCAGAAAGATGTCTTTAAGTGAATGGTCAAATAAATGTCAAAGTAGGCCCATTTAAGTGTGCTGGGACAAATAATCCTATCATCACATAAGCACTGATGAGATACAAACTGTCCATAATTAACCAAGGAGAAGATCTTGGAGTCACAGTGGACAACTCAAAAAATTATATAACTCAGTCTGAGGCAGCTGCGTAAACGGTAAATGTCCTGATGGTTCTCATTTAAGGAAAAGGGTTGAAAATAAAGCTGCTAACATCACACAAGGTAATCATCTGGAATTGCAGCAGAGAGTTCTGGTTGCCACATTTGGAAAGAAAGAAAGTTGGAAAACATTCAGAAGAGCCCAACCAAATGGCCAGTCAGTTCAAATGCCTTCCTTAAAGGGAAAGGCTAAAACATTTTAGACATTTTAGCTCAGAAAAAAAGACAAGGGTAGGGGGATATGATCAAGAAGCATAAAATTATGTGTGGCAAGGCAAAAAAAGGAGCAGGTACCCTGTCTCAGAACTGAGAGGTCATCTAACAAAGCTGATTAGAATAATATTTACAAGAAACAAGTGCTTTTTCCATTTAGCACTTAATTAATCTGGAGAACTCATAACCATAAGATATGCTAATGGCACTAACATGGATGGCCTTAAAAAGAATCTATTAAAATCATGGAGGGTAGCGTTATCAAGCTCTGTTGGTCTTGAAATCTCAATGTTACAAATTGGGAGCAGATCCTACGAACACCAATTGTAAGAGAATAATGGCAGGAGAGAGTTATGCCTCTGTCTTCTGCTTGTGGTCACCCTAATACAGGGGTCTCCAGCCCATTTGCCACAGACAGATACTGGTCCACAGCCTGTTAGGGACTGGGCTGAGCAAGCAGCAGATGAGCAAGTGAAGCTTCATCTGCACATGTGCAAGATCTACATTGCATGCAAAATCATCCCCCCCCCCTTGGGCCATGGAAGACATTTTTTCTTCTGAAACCAGTCCCTGGTGCCAGAAAGGTTGGGCACCCATTGCGCCTAGTGGATCACCATTATGAAAATTAAGGTACATTTCCTATAATTTAGCAAGGTTATGATTGCATGATGCTCTACTTCTGCTCTGGCCAGGCCAATTGCCTTTGACCCAGTGGTGAAATCCAAATTTTTTTACTACCGGTTCTGTGGGCGTGGCTTGGTGAGCATGGTGTGATGTGGTGTGGCGTGGTGTGGCTTGGTGGGCATGGGTTGGTGGGCGTGGCAGGGGAAGAATACTGCAAAATCTCCATTCCCACCCCACTCCAGGGGAAGGATACTGAAAAATCCCCATTTCCTCCCCAATCCTGGGTGAAGGATATTGCAAAATCTCCATTCCCACCCCATTCTGGGGCCATCCAGAGGTGGTATTTGCCGGTTCTCTGGATTACTCAAAATTTCCGCTACCAGTTCTCCTGTCAGAACCTGCTGGATTTCACCCCTGCTTTGACCAGATCTATGGTACTTTGTTTTTCTAGAACTGGCAGAAAGGAGCTACCCATTGCTCTTAAATCCTATCATATGCAATGTAATCTAAGATTTGCAACATCTGTTAATGATTACTGCCATTTTTCCCAAGTTGATGGTCTTTAGATGCTTTTGGAACTGTATCTTTCAAAGTGTCCATTCACATATCAAGAATGAGAAGCCTAAATTTAGCAGCCTAAAGCTTACTTTAAGCTATAGATTTTATGACCACAGCATCTGGATTAAAAAGAAACAAACCTTGGGTGCTTTCTCCTCTGTCCTCTGTTTTTTGAATCAGGTTGCCTGATTAAGTCTGGTCTAGATGTTCTTGTGGCATTTGGGTTGATCTATTAAAGGATTAATGGATTGCCTTGCTGTGCAGTTTTTATTCCCATGAATAACAAAAGTCTCTTTTTTAAAAAAAAAAAAGACATTGCTCATTCAGAAAGTTTTACCCGTTTACCAGTCAAATTACAAATGGGAACTGTTATTGCTTATTTGAAATCACGTGCTTTAAGATACAATTATGAATTGATTTTCTTGAAGTTAAGCCCTACTGAACTCAATAAGACTCATTATTGAGTAGATGTGCATAGAATTGTGTTTAAAGATTGCACTTCACAGCATTTCTGGCTACTTTGGAAAGGCACTGAATAAAAGTCAGCTGACACAACAGTGTAGCATCTCATCTATCAAAACTGTTGGTACTACATCCTACTGTCAGATAGCATATATGGCCAGCTACTAAATACTTTTGCCAACTACTATATAGGGTTAGCTACTATATACCATTAGGTATCATTTAATTCTGGAAGGGAAGCGGTGGCTCAGGGGCTAAGACAGCTGAGCTTGTCGATCAAAAGGTCGGCAGTTCAGCGGTTTGAATCCCTAGTGCTGCCGTGTAACGGGGTGAGCTCCCGTTACTAGTCCCAGTTTCTGCCAACCTAGCAGTTTCGAAAGCAGGTAAAAATGCAAGTAGAAAAAATAGGGACCACCTTTGGTGGGAAGGTAACAGCATTCCGTGTGCCTTTGGCGTTGAATCATGCCGGCCACATGACCACGGAGATGTCTTCAGACAGCGCTGGCTCTTCGGCTTTGAAACAGAGATGAGCACCACCCCCTAGAGTCGGCAACGACTAGCAGGTATGTGAGAGGGGAACCTTTACCTTTACCTTAATTCTGGAAAGTCCAAATGGCATTGTATGTCAGCTACAAATGAGTCTCAAATGGTAAATAGTACATGTCATTGGCCAAATCTTGTCAGCTAATGGATATATTTTAGGAATGGAAAGTGAAACAGATCTGAAGAACAACACATTATTTAGCACACACATTGATGTCAGAACCCAAAGGTGCTTTTTTCAGGAGGCAACTGAACTTTCTTGTGTTTTCTTTGAAGATGTTTCATTTCCTATCCAAGAAGCTTCTACAGCTCTGACAGGATAGTTGGGAATGGAAGGATTTACTGTATATTCCTTGCAGACAGCTGGTCATTTGCATCTTTTAGTATCATTGAAGCTCTTGCACACTATCACACTATCCTGTCAGAGCCTGTCAGGATGAGAAGCGAAACTTCTTTAAAGAAAAAACAAGAAAGTCCAGTTGCCTCCATGACTGAGAATCTCTACAGACAAGTGATGTCAGGAATGCTTTAAAGGAACTGCATTGCTTTAACAGTCTAACTACTCTTACTGTACATTAGCCACACCAATCCTGGAACTGTAAAACTGAATTTGTGAAATGTGTTGGGGCAAGGGAGAAATAGATTTGCTCAGGGTGAGTGTTTTGTTTGCTCCCATTATCCATCTCCTCTCCCCACCCCATCTTTTGTTCCTTTTCTTCAATTGTGTCTGATTCTTGGAGACTGCCTGGACAAATTCCTGAAGTTTTCTTGGCAAGGTTTTCCAGAAGAGGTTTGCCATTGCCTCCTTCCTAGGCTGAGGGAAAGTGACTGCCTCAAGGTAACCCAGCCATCTTAGACAGATGCGGCTGTCTATCGGGGGCGAGTCGTTGGCCCCGATGGAGAAGGTACGCAACTTGGGCGTGCTCCTGGATGGTCGGTTGTCCTTTGAAGATCATTTGACGACTGTCTCCAGGAGAGCTTTTTATCAGGTTCGCCTGATCCACCAGTTGTGTCCCTTCCTGGACCGGGATGCCCTATGCATGGTCACTCATGCTCTCATTACCTCTCGTCTGGACTACTGCAATGCTCTCTACATGGGGCTCCCCTTGAAGAGCACCCGGAGACTTCAGCTAGTCCAGAATGTGGCTGCGCGGGTTATTGAGGGAGCGGTTCGGAGCTCCCACGTAACACCTATCCTGCGCAGACTGCACTGGCTACCTGTTGTTTTCCGGGTGCGCTTCAAGGTATTGGTTACCACCTTTAAAGCACTCCATGGCTTAGGACCGGGCTACTTACGGGACCGTCTACTGCCGGCCTCTATCTCCCAGCGTCCGGTGCGTTCCCACAGAGAGGGACTCCTCAGGGTGCCGTCAGCCAAACAATGTTGACTGGCGGCCCCCAGGGGGAGGGCCTTCTCTGTGGGGGCTCCTACCCTGTGGAACGAGCTTCCCCTCGGGCTTCGACAACTACCTGACCTTAGGACCTTTCGCCGCAAACTTAAAACCTATTTGTTTCGTATGGCTGGACTGCCTGATTTTAAATTTTAAATTTTAATGGGTTTTAAATTTCTGTAATTTTATGGGGTGTAATGTTATTTTAAATTTTCTGGCAAATTTGAATCAGTTTTTTAAGGGTTGTTTTAATTATGGTGTATGTTTCTGTTTGTATTTTATTTGCCTGTTCACCGCCCTGAGTCATTCGGGAAAAGGGCGGTATACAAATTAAAACATTATTATTATTATTATTATTATTATTATTATTATTATTATTATTATTATTATTATTATTATTATTATTATTATTATTATTATTATTATTATTAAGCCTAAACTGGGATTAGAACTCATGGTTTCCAGTTTCTAGTCTGATGCCTTCACCACTACAACCTAACTGGCTCTCATCTCTCATCCAGTCATAAAAATACTGAGTTTTAGTTTAACATATTTGTATCAGCAGCATCTGAACAAAGGAGGCTGGTGGATCTCACTGGAAGCTTGCAGGCCTCCATATGTCCAGAGGTCACGCTCCATACATCAAACATACTATCAAATGGCTCCCCGCTGCTGAAAAAGATGATGACTTTAACTTTCTTTTTCCTTGGATGAACCGAAAGAAAAAGATTACCATCTGCTGTGACATGCAATTGATCCAAAAAAGAAACAAAAAACCCAACCCTCTATTTCAGACCCATTTGTTGTTTTTATAACATGGAGTGTTTTTAAAAATAACTCTGAGGTAAAGGCAAAAAAAAAAAAGCAATAGAAGCACTGCCCACCAGAAATATGGATCTGAGTAGCTGAATAGAATGAAATCATGGATTTGACAGCATCTCTTCTTAGAACTGATTCAACCATCTGGGAGGGAGCACTTAGCACACTTTTTATGGCCCTGCTTTCAATTTAAAAACATGTGAAAGATTTCTTATTTATTATTTATTTATTTATTTAATCATATTTATATACCGCCCTATCTCCCAAGGGACTCAGGGCGGTTTACAGCACTAAAAACAGATAAATAGAATATAAATACAATATAAAACATTTAAAAAACTTATTCTAAAGCCTGTCCAATTAAAAATAGAAATAAAACCCAATTTAAAACCCAAAATTTAAAATCTAGCTCAGTCCTGCACAATTAAATAAGTATGTTTTAAGCCCGCGGCGGAACACAGCAACTTTCTGTCTGTAGAAAGATTTGTCTCCTCTTAAACTATTACCCACCAAGATTACCTGTATTCATTAGATTTATATGCCACCCACCTGGTCCAAATTATCATGTGATCAAAATGATAACTTGCTCCCAAATCCATTGTCATTGTCTTCAAGTCTCATTTCTTTTATCTGGAATAAAGGTGTTTCTAACTGAACAAAATATGCATAGTTCAGAGTTGAATCACTGAGTCCCTTTGCACTCTCCGAGCTTAATTGTTTGCTTGCAGATGTTTCGTTACCTGATAAAGAAACATCTTTTGGGCTAGACTGGGTGTCTGCAACCCACATGCGGCTCTTATGTCCCTCTGCTGTGGCTCCCTATTGGCTGAGCCCACCACTGGCTGACCCCAGCCCTCACTCTCCTCTTCCAATCACTTCTCGCCTGGCCTGAGAGAGATGAGAGAGAAACAGAGACAGAGAGACAGAGACAGAGAGAGAGACAGAGAAAGAGACACACAGAGATACCAGTTTCCCACAGAAAACACTGGGAGCCACAAAACCTGAATAGGCGTAGCTGGGGCTGTCATGTGACTGGGTGGGAGTGAGTGACATCGAGTTGGCCACACCCACCCAGGTTTTGTGGCTCCCAGTGTTTTCTTTTTTGTGAGAAACAGGTCCAAATGGCTCTTTGAGTGTTTAAGGTTGCAGACCCTTGGGCTAGATGTTATCCAGTTCAGCAATGAAATAAAGATAAAGGTTCCCCTTGCACATATGTGCTAGTCATTGCCAACTCTAGGGGATGGTGCCCATCTCCGTTTCAAAGCTGAAGAGCCAGCACTGTCCGAAGATGTTTCCGTGGTCATGTGGCCGGCATGACTCAACGCCAGAGGCGCACGGAATGCTGTTACCTTCCCACCAAAGGTGGTCCCTATTTTTTCTACTTGCATTTTTACGTGCTTTTGAAACTGCTAGGTTGGCAGAAGCTGGACAAGTAACGGGAGCTCACCCTGTTACATGGCAGCACTAGGGATTCGAACCGCTGAGCTGCCGACCTTTCAATTGACAAGCTCAACGTCCTAGCCCCTGAGCCACCACGTCCAATGAAATATTTGCAAGCAAAAAACCAAGTTCAGGGAGTACCAAGGATTCCACAAATTTTCCATACTGCATAAAATGGAACAGATATGGTCTATTTGCTTATATAGATCATAGAGAGGAAAAGTTAAAATATGGAGGCACAAAAGGTAGAATAAAATTTCTCTCACCTCATGCAATTCCAAAATGTCGAATTAACAGTATGCGTATGCCAGCCCCTTGAGGGTTGGAAATTCTGCCTAAGAAGGATTTTGCCACCTGCCAGATGGCTTAAACTAGTCCTGAAAAGCCAGACTGCAGATCCCGTATTTGTTACTTAACTGAGATGAAGTAAAATGCCACTAAGCCATCCAACTAAAGTTTCAGGCTTACTTCTAAATAAGGAAACAGGACATCTTGGGCACTATGCTATATTTCCTTTAGAAGCCAACATGGTTATACCAGAAAGGTGTGGGGGATAATCTATTAAACCTCCAGCTTATTATCAAAGCCCTGTGCAATTAATTAGATCTGGGGAAGAGAAACTATCAACCACTTCCAGGAAAGTGGGAGAGAATGCAATGCAGGAATAAGAGAGATGGAAGAGACCTTGGAGATCTTCTAGACCAGGGGTGTCAAACTCAATTTCATTAAGGGCCACATCAGGGTTGTGTTTGACCTCAGGGGGCCAGGATGGACATGGCCAAGGTGGGTATTGCCATCTTGATGCCATTCGTGTCAGGGGTGCCTGTGGTGGCCCAAGCACTCTACCAGTGAAAATTGGCTCCCAAGTTCCGTTTTTGGCTGCGATGGCTTCCTGCAACTCTCTGCCAGTGAAAACGGAGCTTGGAAAGGCCCTCCTGAGCTCTGTTTTCGCTGGCAGAGGCACCGCAAGCTGGTCCGTTGCTGTTTCCAGGGCGGCTCTGCAGGCCAGATCTAAGCAGCATGTGGACCACATCAGGCCCCCAGGCCTTGAGTTTGACACCCCTGTTCTAGTCCAACCCCCTGCTCAGGCTGGAAACCCTATACCATTTCAGACAAATAGTTGTCCAATCTATTCTTTAAAACTTCTAGTGTTGGAGCACTCACAATTTCTGGAGACAAGTTATTGCACTGATTAATTGTTCTATCAGAAAATTTCTCCTTAGTTCTAAGTTGCTTCTCTCCTTGATTAGTTTCCATCCACTGTTTCTTTTCCTGCCTTCAGATACTTTGAAAAATAGCTTGACTCGCTCTTCTTTGTGGCAAACCCTGAGATATTGGAACATTGCTATCATGTCACCCCTGGTCCTTCTTTTTAGGATAATCCATATCCTCTCTTGGTTTAATATGGTTGTGTGTGTGTGTGTGTGTGTGTGTGTGTGTGTGTGTGTGTGTGTGTGTGTGTGTGAGAGAGAGAGAGAGAGAGAGAGAGAGTATCTATTTTCCCTAACTATATGTATCTGTAGCCGAACAGTAGAATCCATACAATTAATGGTGACTCCCAGAAAATTCCTCTAGAATTTTCACACCCTGGTTAAATTTTCCTGCCTTAATGAAGCTCCCTATAGTTGTTATTGCTACTAATTTCCTTTACCTGGTGCTTTCCTGTGTACAATTTTTATGAGAGACCTATAGGACTCTCATAGCATATGGCCTTACTAAAAAATAATTTAGCTAAAAATGAAGTAAACGATACTATCTATAATATGAGGCAGGTGTAAAAACTTCTTTTCCCCTTTAAGTAATCACATACAAAAACAAGGTTGGAAGGAAACACATGGCACTGCTACAATTGCAAACAGCATGTATTATTTCCAATAGCAAGGTGCTGTTGGAAGAAATATCCATCTGGGTTCAGTTCCAAGTGGGGACAAAGACACTGGAAACATGGAGGCTGCTTGGAAAGATGGTTTAATGGGGGTCAGGATCACATGGCTTGAGATCCTGAACAGAAAAGGGCTGAGATCCTGTGTGCTCCCTGGCTTTATGCTTTTTCTGAGCTTTGAACTTTCTGGGGCACAGGAAGAGTATCCTGATTGGTTGTCAAACTCCCAGGGGGTGGGGGTCTTAGCTAACATTGTAGGTTGTCCCTCAAGCTTGCGTGAGCCTTGCCATGTGGTGAGTTTCTGTTGCTAGATGGGTTCTATTATGATGCAGATGATGATGGCCCATTAACAAAGGTGGGGAGAATGAGTTTCTACCTCTGACCTATTGACAAAGGTGGGGGGGAATGAGTGAGCTTGGCTGAGGCTTTAATGGCCCATTGACAAAGGTGGGGGGTGGCAGGAAGTTGCTTTGACTTTAAAACATGTTTCTCCATTTCTCATCCAGGGAAATATATTCTGCCTTTTAAATATTTTCTAAAATATTTCATTCTTCTAGGAGAGGGGTGGGTGCTAAATTCCTACAGTGCAAAGGAGACCAATGGCCAGATGGGATAGATTTGCTAATAATGCTAAAGACCTTGCTGTGCAAATATCCTAAACTGCATCAAATTGACATGAATAGAGCTGGAATAAATAAAATCAGAGACCATATAAGTACACAGAGAAGACAACTTTAGCTGAATCCTGAATATGGTCTGTAATAATTAATAGTCTGTACAAGTAACAATTCCATTGAATGTGTATGGAGATTCTCAGTCATCCAGGTCATGGTTGTCTCAAGGGTGCTTTTCTCAAAAAGCAACTGGACTTTGTTTTTGCCATGAAGACGTTTCACTTCTCATCCAAGAAGCTTCTTCAGTTCTGACCGAATGACTCACCATTCAGTCAGAACTGAAGAAGCTTCTTGGATGAGAAGCGAAAAGTCTTCCTCAAGGAAAAAAAAAACAAAGTCCAGTTGTCTTTTTAAAAAAGCATCTTTGAGACATTTCCATTGACTCAGAAATTCTAATTTGGTTTGATCTGTACTTGGGTTTTTTTTTGGTTTTCTGGAACATTTCAGGTTAAATCCAGGGCTTTTGGGGATGGTCTCTGGGGTTTTTTTCTTCCTTTTCACCCCAGAACCTCAAATATTTTCCCTTGACATGGAGAGTTTGAGAGTGGAATCTCTTTCTCCTACCTACCTGGGCAAGGCCATGCACACTTGAGATTATCCTGCTGTGGATTAGAGTCGATGTCTGTTGACTTGGATAAGAACTGAATACTTGGAGCATAGTGAAAGCAGCAAAAAGTTTATGGGGTTGGAGTTTGCCTACTCATTCATTACATCAGCCTTCTAAAATAGGAACAGTATTTTCTACAACATTTTCAGGATTTTGCCTAGTGAAACAAACTTCCATATATTTTTCCAGATCTCTGTCCTGAATAAACTTTTTACTTATGTTACTTTACCATCTGATATATTTAGTTCCCAATATTCCCCCTATTTCTCCCTTTAGATGAGTTGGATTATAATAACTGTCTTCATCCCAAGTCAGCTTGGCTACCTTTCACAAATTTGTGATGACCATCACAATCAGAATCTCATGGAAAGTTGAAATTATATTGGATGCCCAGTTCAAAAAAAACCCCAAACCCTCATAATTAGTGAGAAGAGTTTAAATAATGGAATTTCTTCATGAGGAGGCAAGAGGGCACATCTATTCATATTAATGTCAATTTTCTAATTCCATATTTTAAAAAAAAGGAATTGTCTTGTAGGCAAATGCACTACTGTAAATGGTTTAACAACCATCTACTTCATTTGTCACTAATAATTTAAATAAATTAATTTGATACTAATCAGCGCTTTTCTGGGTTAAATGAAAAGAAGGGAAGCTAGGCAAAAGAGAAGGCAAGCCTCCTCATCAAACTAAGCATTTGGTGTGGTTAACAGCATGTTGATTAAAACTAAGTCATCATGTATTTCTGGCTTAGCATGCAGCATGAATCCAGATATTGTGGCTTGTAAATTATATTTTCTAGCATATAAATGTATTTAGAAATTGTGTGAACCCAGGCTATTCTTGCATCATCAGCAAGTCAATGCTGAGCTCTCCATGTTAACCAAGTCACCTTATCAAAAAAGTCACCTTATCAAATCAAATCAAATGCATTGCTGTTTGGAAAAGTCTGCCTGCAAGAGAATCTCATAACCCAAAACTAACTCCCATCCATCTCACTTGGCCTCATCTATATTCTCCAGACTACAAGCTCACCCTGCAGGTGCCAAGAATTTAGCATGGAATGTTGATCCTAAGCTTTACTCTGTAGGAAGTTAGCACTCACCCCTCTCCTAGAAGAATGAAATATTTTGGAGGATATTGAAGAGGGCCGAGTATTGTGTTCCCCTGGATGAGAAATAGAGAAACCTGTTTTAAAGACAAAGCAGCTTCCTGCCTCCTCACACCTTTGTCAATGGGCCATTAAGGCCTCAGCCAAGCTCACTCATTCCCCCCACCTTTGTCAATGGGCAATTAAGGCTTCAGCCAAGCTCACTCATTCCCCCCACCTTTGTCAATGGACCATCATCTGCAACACAATAGGACCCATCTAGCAACAGAAACTCACCACATGGCAAGGCTCAAGCAAGCTTGAGAGACAACCTACAAAGTTAGCTAAGACCCCTAGACCACCTGGGAGTTTAACAACCAATCAGGGTACATTTCTTATACAGGAACAGGAAACACCAAGGTGGGGGGCACAGAGAGTATAAACTCAGGCACTCAGCATCTTGTCTCTCTCTTCTCCTTTCCTCTCTGGTTCTTCACCCAACACCTTGAAACATGTGATCACCTTTTCTACTCAGGAAGGCAAGCCATGTGCTCCTGTTCAGAAACTCAAGCTATGTGATTCCTGTCCACCATTAAACCATCTTTCCAAGCAGTCTCCATGTTTCCAGTGTCTTTTTCCCCACTTGGAACTGAACCCAGATGGACATTTCTTCCAACAACTCCAATTTACAAATGGAGTATTTATGAATTGTTCCAGTCCAAAGAATGAAGAGAAGAACACTCCCCATGGCTCAAAAATCTGATTATTTGTACATGTAGGTGATTTCTCCTTTTTATCTTTTTCTTTTCCTAGACTTACTTAATCTGTAACTGTATGGTCCAGAGCATCTTAAAAAGGTCCAGAGCATCTTAAAAAGCCCCAATACATCTGGATCTGGATCTCCCAGTGCCAGACTGGGAGTGTGTTTTTAATGGATAAACTATGAAATTTTGATACTGTCACAGATTCTTTTACATAAAACCCAGTTGGTGAGCTTCAGAACCAACATACATGCAGGCACTCAGAAACCGGTATTACTCACTGCTCTATTCTTTTTGCTTCTACTACATCTCCTCCTAATACTTCTCCAACTACTGCTGTAGAACGGTATCTTTTTGTAGCTGCTTTAGGCTGCTTCACACAACACACACACACACACACACACACACACACACTCCCTTCCTTGTCTCCTATACACCAATACCCGCTTTGGGAAACAATTGCTGTGGTGACTAGGCAGAGGACTTAAAGGGGCAGGACAGCAGCAGAAAATTGTCAAGTGCTGACAATTTTGTAAGCAGTCTATCCTGACATATGCATAAATATACTGTTATGCATCTGTGAGGATAGACTGCTTGCAAAATTGTCAGCACCTGATTCTATAAGGGCACAAATTAGATTTTGGAATTAAAAGTTGATTGTATTTGTTCATGTAGATTTAAGTAGAGATGATGATGATGATGATGAGAACTACAGCTATAGCAGGGATCTTTAGCACCTTTACTGTCATGTTGCATGAAAACATAGTCTTACTTGAATCAATCCATTCAAATGGAGGTTAAGAGTGTCAAAAACATTCAGAGAAGCAATCAGGAAGTACATTCACTGAAACATGCTCCGTATTTATGTTCAACTTATTATAGAAAGGGGTGTCAAACTCATGGCCCACAGGCCGGATGTGTCATGCAATGGCCACGCCCCCCTCGGTTTAGCGAAGGGGGGAAATGTTGCGATATGTCACGTGACGACAATGTGACAATGCGAGTTTGACACTCCTGTTATAGAAGGATCCTATTAGTTTGGAGTCACTTTGTATACTGAAATATAGCATTTTGAGTAGAATGGAAATAATATTTTGTGACATAGTTGGACCATGAAGCCAAAAGGCTATTAAAAACTTTTCATATAAGAAGCTAAAATATTATTTTAAAGCAGGGGTCTCCAACCTTAGCAACTTTAAGACTTGTGGACTTCAACTCCCAGCAAAGCTGGCTGAGGAACTCTGGGAGTTGAAGTCCACAAGTCTTAAAGCTGCCAAGGTTGGAGACCCCTGTTTTAAATATCTGAATGACTTCCTACTCTCCTGATGCCTAAAGAGATAACATTTGAGTTTCACTCCTACACACTTCTTTGGAAGTAAATTCGTTGGGTATAACGCATATTTGACTTTGCTCCCATGCTCATACAGTTTAGTTTCCTTCCAGCTTCAAGAGATTCCAATGGTTGGCCAAGGAGGAGAAATTTGTGAATACTAAACATAAAGGACTTCAGAAACTGTAGAATTCTGCAATAATTTAAATAACAAGCAGCTTTTCATAATGGGGTGTGACCATAAGTCTTTGTCTACACCTTTGTGCTATTCCCTTCCCTGCAAATAGAATAGCCACAAGCTTTCTCTGACTACATTAAATAATAATGAAAGGTATATGATTCAAAATCATCATTTTTCTTCAAAGCAAGAATGAACTACTTTTGTAACTTCCATTCTTCCGAACTCACTACATCGTTCCCTGTTATGTCTTGTCAAATATTTCTTCCATAACAGCTAGCTGTGGACAGAACTGGGATCAAATCTTGTGCTGTACGAAAATCACCAGTAAAATAAAGTTAGTTGGGCCCTTCCCCCAGTATTTCTGCCGGATTTCATCTATTATAAACTCCAACATAAAAAGTAGGGGATTAGCCTCTGGGACCAAGAGAAAACTCAGGTAAGCAACAAAAGAAATAGGTGGAAAACTGCACAATAGTATTCCCAGAGGAAATAGGCTGCAAAATTGAACATCTTTTGAGTAAAGAATTACCTTTGCAACATTAGGGGAAGCATGAAAACTAAGGAGAACGGTCTTTCATGCTGTGCATTAAGCAAGGAAATATAATCGGGTTCACTGATTCACTTAAAAATATAGATCAAATTAAATCCATCAGTTTTCCAAACTCCAAGTGTTTGCAAAGTGTGCTAGGAAAAAAAATTGTGGAATCCTTGGTGCCCTCTGAGCTTGATTGTTTGCTTGCAGACACTTCATTACCCAATTAAGTAACATCATCACTACTAGTGAGTGTAGGGTTTGCTCCTTTTGTATACAAGTAGTTTGTCCTGGCAGTGTTTGTGGTGTGTGGTTTTACTCTTGGCAGTTCCATGATTAGCATATTGATTTCTGCTCGATTGTTTCTCTGGGTTTAATCCCTGCTTATCTGGTTGTTGACTGCAGGAAGGGATATGTTCTGGTTCTTTTTGTTTCCTTCTTACTTTTTTTTAATTGACTCTTTTGAAAGTTGTGTAAAGTGCATACCATTCAAAAGAGACACTAAAAAGTAAGAAGGAAACTAAAAGACCAGAAGACATCCCCTCCAGGAGCTAACACTCTAATAAGCAGGGATTAACATCAGACAAACAATCAAGCAGAAAATCAAGAATGGAGATTGCAGTTGCCTAACCTGGTGAACTTAAGTGAATCTATACAAGCCTAGAACTTAGAGCTTCAGGTCAGTGCTGGGGGTGGTATTCTGAAGGGCATTTTTTTCTGGGGATACAAAATAGAGCGATATAAAGTGGGAACATTCCTGAAATAAAAGGATAATAATTAAGCTGACATTATGGTTTTGGTCATATGACAAGAATATGAATTTGAAGGCAAATATGTATAGTTACTGTATCACTATACCAAGTTACCCAGGGTGATTGGAACATGGATTGGTAGTAGAGCGCTGGGGATTTCCTGAAGAGTTGGAGAGTGATAATAGTGGTTATTATTTAATCACTTTTATTTATTTATTATTAACAAGAAATTCAAGTGTGCTTGAGAAGAGGCCAGAGAGTTTCCAAGAAATTTCGGGGACATAGATGTTTTGAAGAAAGACCAGAAGCTGGAATTCTACTAGAATCTCCCAGTTTAAGAATTTGCCTCAAAGGATGATTCACAAATAAGATGAATATTTGTGATGAATTTCTGTGATGCTTAGTACAGTAAACCAAAGAACAAAGGCAAAGATTTGCCTTCCAAGTCGATGTAGAATTTGTGTGAATAAATCAGAGAATTCAGTGAAGAAGGTAGGTTGCTATGAAGCTCCAGTTAAAGCACGTTGCCCGTTAAGGAGAACCTTCTTTTTTGTTTCATTTTTTTTTGTATACAGAAAGTTAAAATACAAACTCCAAAGGGGTGGGCGGGTGGGAAGAAAGAAAAAATCTTACAAAAACAAAGCTAAAGCTAAACAAAACATTTAAGAAATGCATTAGGAAAAAAACAAAACCCAAAGACACATATTAAGTACTCTAGTTAAATACTGGTGAATGTATTGCAGCAATAATAGTTTAATAATTCTCCATTAAGGAAAACCTTCCAGGCCCCTGTTTTATCTCTTCCTCATTCAAAACCTAGCCTTGGATTGTGCAGACTTTCAACTGCCTTCTCTAAAATAGTACATTTGCCCATATTACTTGCATTACATGATTGTGACATATTTTCTCTTGAAAGAAAAATGCCCTTTGGAGGAAGAGAAAGAAACAGATGTCCTTTCACGTACCATCATGTCCCAACGGAGTTGAAGACTCTTGGGACTGCTATGAAATATTTAAAAACAAGACCTCCTGATATGCCTTTAGTTTGATCATCAATTCTGTGCATTCAAAACTTCCCTTCAAATTAGCAAGTATGAAATTTATATCTGTTTATTTCATTAATAGAAACTCAAAGCAATGAGTATAATTCATCCATATGGGCAAACTTTTGGCCTCATGCATGTTTAGATCCAACATGTTCTTTTTGTACATAGCCAGAGTACAGTTTAACTTACTGTAAATTAAAATCTTACATTGGGCTTGATGCCTAGCAATTTCATGCCCATGTCGATGCCTTCTTTCAAGATATTTTTGAGCTTCCAATCTAATCAATAGCATTTTCTGGAGGTCCCCATCCAAGTTCTAACCAAGCCCAAACCGGCTTCCATCCTGAACTAGAGAAAGGTATCCAGATGCTGCTAAATATTGGGATAGTTTAGTTTAAGCCTTGAACAAATGGTCGGTTACCACAGCAAATGCCTTATAAATAAATAACATATCCACACAATCAAATTGTTTCTGCATCTCCCTCATCTTATTTGTCCCACCCACTAAGAACTATTAATACACAAAGCTTAGGTAAATTTAAATTTAATACTATCACATTAACAGAACGTACCATTTGGGCCTCTGTGCCCTTCTATGTGTTTTCCTTGAACCTGTCTATAATTTTTGTTTTGTGTAGGTAGCTGAGTGGGTGTGTAGAATATAAAATAGATCTCCATTTTCTCAAGTGCACTTATCACTTTGACTAAATTTCAATGCTTCCAGAAAGCTAAAAAGACGTGTAACCCAGTTGGTAGCAGTACAATTACAAAGTCAGTGCAGGAATTAAAGCTTAATACAAACTGGTGGGAGAGTACGAGGAGAAGTAAGGAAGTTGGGTGCTAAGAAACTGCTGGCATGACAAAGATCTATAACTGGACAAGGTAAGAGGAAACTACTTATTTCCTTAGAGGAAATAAGATCCTCAGAGGAGTTAAGGTAAATAGAAATGGATACTCAAAGGGAAATCAACCTTTGGACTGACTATTTAGAATCAGGGGTGTCAAACTCGTAGTTTGCGGGCCAGTTATGTCATGTGCTGGCCCCGCCTCCACCCAGTTTAGCGAAGGGGAAAAAAGTCCCGATCCATCATGTGATGCTGCCGTGACGATGCGCGTTTGACACCCCTGATTTGGAATCAGTGAAGGATGGATGACATATGTCCCAAAGAGTAGAGAAACAACGAATGAAACTCAGACAAATTGGGAAAAGTGTCAAAATCTGTGAAGCTGTGGGTATAAAATACAGATAGGCAGACACATGCATCAAGACAAGGACAGGAATGGAAGATGTTTAGCCAGCATGCCCAGTTAGGGAAGAGAGGAAAAAATAATAATAAAAAAGTTAGTTTAGAAAAGGACAAAGGAAAAAAACTGTACTGTGAAGCTCTGTTTTTTACTCCTTTTTTTAAGTTAAAAGAGAAAGACTACTCATAAATAAGGGAAAAGGCAATGGAGTATTTTTTTTGCAGCTGAGACACTATTCCTTGCAGCCAACAAGGAGACAGGGACAGTTAAAGAAATGCAAAAGAACTTGGGAGAAAGATTAGCAAGTCTGAATAATATGGAAAGAGAAAGACAAGCAGTTTCATTCACCAAGGAAGTGAATGAATAAAGTGGCTGGGAGAAGACTGCAGTTTGAAAAGCCGAGAAGAGATCCAAACCAGCCAGGAAAGAGGTGTACGAGGGAGAAATGTTGCAGAGACAATTGTTGCTATGAGCATTTTGTACAGGAAAGGGGGAGAATGGATTTGTTTAAACGTGCACCATGCCTTAGAAATATACTTCACCATTAAGGAGACAGCTCAGTCTATTGTGTATTAACTCCTAGCTCTCTAGAGGGCTCATCCCACTGAGTATAATACCTCAGGGTCGTGTGGAGTTATTTGGGTACCTTTGTGATATTGTATCTCTCTCTGTATGGCTGCTATTCTTCTACGGCAAGTAGTAACGTTCTTGTCTGTTCAAACTGAAACAATAAATGGATATTTTTGGATACGCCAGGAAGGAGGTGAGAAATGACCATCTATAAACCCCATCCCAGAGATTCATCCCAGTGAATTGCATGGGGGCTGGAAGAGATAGCTGGCTCTTCGAAGGCAGACCAGGTCCAGTGCTGAACAGAAATTCAGATGGTTCAGTTGCAAAGCATTTATGTTACTTGTTCATTTCCAGCATGTTCTTGAAGATGTCCGAAATTATCTACAGAGATAACAATAGCAATAGCACTTAGACTTATATACCGTTTTCACAGTGCTTTAAAGCCCTCTCTAAGCGGTATACAGAGTCAGCATTTTACCCTCAGCAATCAGGATCCTCATTTTACCCATCTCGGAAGGATGGAAGGCTCTGAGTCAACCTTGAGCCTGGTGAGATTCTAACTGCCAAATTGCAGGCAGTCGGCAGTCAGTAGAAGTAATCTGCAGTACTGCATTCTAACCACTGCACCACTATGGCTCTTAAGAGAATAAGAAAGGAGAGTAAAATTTCATAGTGTGGAAACTTACGCACCGCGAGAAAGGGCTAATCTCCTTTGCTGTTGGTCATTTCTTGCTTCTCTCCTACAGAGAAATGGAAGCCTAGCTTTAGTCAACATTAATTTGTTTTCTCACCATGTTACTAGTATACACTTCTGCCCATCTGCACAAAAAATGGAGGTTTAGGATTAAAACCGTGATTGAGAAAAACAGAAATCTTTACTATGCTGTATTGTCCGTAGCTCTTCTAATAAGAACTGAGAAGTGAATGCATGTTAGCAGCAGTGCTGAGTCATGCCTTTATGCCAACGTTTTGTTGTGCGGACTTAACATTTGTATGTATACATGTGATTGCACACAACTGTATTGGTATTGGGTATCTATGCCAACATTTTTTTAAAAAACAGAATGTATTGTTTTATACTAATGTTTATCCTGCCTACTTAGTTAGCTCTGAGGCTGCTGATTACCATTCACGATTAGGCTGTTCTGCATTTTCATGGCTAGCACTATATCTACTGACAATCACATCTGAATTCACAAAAGTACATTTTATAAAATGGAATCCATTGTCAAAGGTTCTCAGCTTTTTTTAAAAAAAAAATTGTTGGGGGAAAATGTAGCACCAACTTTCTTTCCACTAAAAGTGGTGGCCAAAATATCCAAGAAGATTAAATAAATCTGCATTTGTTAACTCGCCCACCCCTCCTTCCTCTCCTTTCCATTCCATTGAATTCACCTTCTGCTAGAGGCGAAAGCAGAACACTGCTAAAACACATATCCCTTCCTTAGAAAGATGCCCCCAGCAACACAGGTGAGAGCACAGATCCAGCAAAAGCTTTTTATAGCTCACATTTCAAAATAGCTCAGAGAATCACCCATTACCAAAGCAATTGGGAGCTATTTTCTACACCTCCAGAAAATGAATATGCAGATAAGATACTGTAAATGCAAACTGCCAGCACCTGTAAAGCAAATGATACTATAAGACTACATGCTGCTTCTAGAATTCCAGATAATTGTTGTATTCCATCTCTTTTTCTTAAATGGATACTGGATTACGATACTGGTCCAACAGGTATAGAAAATGTGCTGGTTTCTCATTGCCAAGTGACAGGAAGCTTCAAAGGCACTCAACAATCAGCGTTCTTGATTGGAAGAGAATATTGGAAATGTATTTGGTTTGTTTTCTAGTGTACCTATTCATTATTGCTTATGCAGAGCCACCAGGTGACATTTTGCCAGGCCCAGCAATATATTAAAAAGAGAGAGACTGGAGTTCCTAACCCAAGGGCTTACATTTTAAATTGGAGTAGAAAGCAAAGTACTAAGAGAGAGAAAGAAATATGTGCAAAGATTTTTCTTCTGCTCCGATTGCTTTAGGGAGTGAAGTGCTGGGACTTGTTGGTTTGTTTTTGCAAACGCGTTGGTAGAATAGGGGAAAGAAACAGACAGCACTAGTTTGAAAGTAGCATGGGGGAAATGGCCTCACGACCCCACAGCTATTTCCAGTTCTGAAAGCTTAGGTTAAAGACTGTACTGCTTTTCAAAAGAAAAGCTTGCTCAAAAAGAAACGCCTGTTGTGAGAGAAATTCAACACAAAAGAGAACAATTTGGCACTCCCCCAGCCCCCCTATGCATTCTGCTTATGGTTAAGTCTGCAACGTGCAATGCCATCATGTAGTCCAGGGGACATGGGACTAAGTACTATTCAGGTAGCCCTCAACTTAAGACCAATGGCTTAATGTCTGTTCAAAGTTATGGCAGACCTACCTAGCAGTGGTGAGATTCAATTTTTTTTACTACTGGTTCTGTGGCCATGGCTTGGTGGGCATGGCAGGGGAAGGATACTGTAAAATCTCCATTCCCTTCCCACTGCAGGGGAAGGTTAGTGCAAAATCCCCATTTCCTCTGATCAGCTGGGACTCGGGAGGCAGAGAATAGATGGGGTGGGGCCAGTCAAAGGTGGTATTTTCCGGTTCTCCGAACTACTCAAAATATTCACTACTGGTCCTCCAGAACTGGTCAGAATCTGCTGAATACCACCTCTGCTATCTAGGGTTAAGAGGGATGAGGTGGCTCAGTGGCTAAGATGCTAAGCTTGTCAATCGAAAGGTCGGCAGTTCAGCGTTTTGAATCCCTACTGCCACATAACGGGGTAAGCTCCCATTACTTGTCCCAGCTTCTGCCAACCTAGCAGTTCGAAAGCACGTAAAAAATGCAAGTAGAAAAAATAGGGACCACCTTTGGTGGGAAGGTAACAGCGTCCTGTACGCCTTTGATGTTTAGTCATGCTGGCCAAATGATCATGGGGACATCTTCGGACAGTGCTGGCTCTTCGGCTTTGAAACGGAGATGAGCACCACCCCCTACAGTCAGGAACGACTAGCACATATGTGCAAGGGGAACCTTTACCTTTTTATATTAAATGTAAACTTATTCTCTTTGTCACCCTTTCTCTCAAAGAATATGGAGTTTTGTAACATGAAGTTTGCTAAAAATTCCACATCAAATATTGCTTTTCCTCTCTCTTGCTCAATGAACTATACTTCCTAAAATCATCAAGGGAAAAGGGCTGTTAAGCCAATTTATATCTATAAAGTAGGTACATCTGGAGTAATTTTAACTCAGCAGTCCTCTAAAACCAATTGATAAGAAGAAATCTACCCACAGTAAAGGATTTCAATGCTAAAACTGACCATTGTGAAGCAGTGTGTGTAGCTTTCAATGCGAGGAGAACCTTTACCTTTTACCCAGGGTTAATTACCTAGATCAGGGGTCTCCAACCTTGGTCACTTTAAGACTTGTGGACTTCAACTTCCAGAATTCTTCAGCCAGCAAAGCTGGCTGAGGAACTCTGGGAGTTGAAGTCTACAAGTCTTAAAGTGACCATGGTTGGAGATCCCTGATCTACATTTCAAATACTGAAGGCTGCCTCACTCCTGCAGTCACATGATCACATTTTGGATGCTTTTTATATTTTGTTTTATTTTGTTTTATTTTTTTGCCAAAACTAATGTTTACTTCCTTTTTTTTCTGGCAAAAAGTGCCCATCATGGCCAATAGATATACTTAACAACTGCAGCATTTGCTTAACAACTGTGGTGATTCACTTATAATGACTGCCACCAAAAAAATTGTAAATCAGGTATAGGCATATGGAGACCCACTTAATGACCAGCGCAAATTATAACCATAAATCCAGGTTCAATTATGGTCATAAATCAAAGATTCCTGTATAGGTCTCCCTTTTTGATGAGCTATCACAGCATTGTGGGAAAAGCATTTGAGTTTAGCTATGAGAATCTGCATTTAATATAGATGGTACCTTCATGTGTGTTAAAAGGCAGATGCAGTGAAGAGTTCAAGCAATAATTATTGCTCCAGTTGGGCTGAGCGGCAAAAATGGAGTTTTACAAAATAGAAAAAAAGAAATTACTGCTGCTAGAATTTATTAGATCCCATCATCCTAACTCATATCCATTGTCATGATTTTGCAGGGCAATCAGATTATATAAGAACCCTTAACAGCATTAGTATTTCTGCAGACAGTAATCTCTAGTAGATATGCATCATTGTGCATGTTAAACCTCAGCTCTAATACCATCATATGAAAAAGCAACTAAAATTCATTTGGCAAAAGTCACAGAAGCAGCAAAACCGTGCAAGGTGAAAATATGGTATTTTACAAAAATGGAGGAAGAAAAAATTCTAGTGTGAAGACTAGAACTTAGAACCATATTGTTAGCTAGGAATTGTGGGGCTTGCCCCTATATCAAGCACAGTAGTCACCAGGTTGGAGAAGGTAAACAAGAGTAAAGTTCTAGAACATGGGTGACAAATCTGCGGCATCACATTGCCATCATGTGATGTTTCATGACGTTTTCATCTTTCGCAAAGCTGGGGTGGGTGTGGCCTGTGCCTGATGCATCCAGCCCGCGGACTGCAAGTTTGACACCCCTTTTCTAGAAAGTGAAAATTAGTGAAATCAGTAGAACCTCAAGACCTGGGGCTACAGCTTGACTATATGAGCATCCATTAGGAAATTAGAATCCTCATCATGAACATTGAAGATAGGCCTTTGAGACATAGGTCTCTGCTGTTCTTGCTTAGTAAGAACCCTAGGCTCTTAGCTTCCCTACAGAAGCTGCCGTTATCCAGGGCTACAGCGTTGGAGGCAGGAGTGAAATCCAACAGGTTCTGACAGGTTCTGGAGAACTGTAGTGGAAATTTTGAGCAATTCGGAGAACCGGCAAATACCACCTCTGGCTGGCCCCAGCATGGGGTGGGAATGGAGATTTTGCAATATCCTTCCCCCAGGAGTGGGGAGGAAATGGGGATTTTGCAGTGATGGGTTGCTACCGGTTCTCCCCGGTTCAGGAGAGCTGGTAGTGGAGATATTGATGTGACAGTGAACTGGTTCACTCTGACTGTCATCAGGGCCTTCCCTCCCACCCCTGTACTATACCTACCTTTATTCCTTTGTTTTTAGCCCAGCTGAAAGATGCGGAAGAACGGATTGCAATGCCTCAGCTGTTCAACAATTCAATGTGCTAGTTACTCAATAGCGAGACACTGGTGAAGCAGGCACAGCAGCGCCTGCATTTTCTCCATCGGATGAGAAAACTGCACCTTCCTTCCCCTGTCCTTACCACTTTCTATAGAGGGACAATCGAGAGCATCCTGTCATATTGCATTACAGTCTGGTTTGGAAGCATTACTGCAAAGAGTGGTTAGGATGGCAGAAAAGTTTATTGGCAGTTCACTTCTGTCCATAGCATATAAGCGATGCTAGCAGGGTCCACAGGATTGTCTGGGATGCTACATATCATCTTCATGACCTGTTTTCCTTGTTACCTTCTGGGAGGAGGCTTCATGGTATGAGAAGCAGAACATCCAGGTTCAGTCACAGTTTTGTTCCATATATATTAACGCTGTAAACTCTCAAACTTCCTCTTTCTGATATGTATTCAAGATGGTCAGTGATTAATATATATATATGTATTTTGTATGTATGAGTGTAGGTGTTGTGTCTGCGCCCCCCGAGCCGGCCCTCCTGCCAGAAAGTGACTTGGAAAATGAGGGGGAAGGGCTGTCAGGATTTACCTCGGGAGCACCGGCTTCCCTGGCTCAGCTCCAGGAGCCAGAAGCAGGCCAGGTGGAAGAGATAATGAGGCCTCCGTCCCCTGACTCTTTCCCCCCCCCAGGCCACACCTCTAGACCCAGCTGATGGCAATCAGGCCTGGCTGGACCCCAGATTTTGTAGGCAGGAGAGGCGGGAACAACAGAAGCAGGGGTGGGGCAGGCCTAGGAAGTGCTGGGTCATGGAGCCACACCCCACAGGATATAAAGGCAGCGAGAGCTGCTGTGTCTCTTTGTAGCAGGCAAATTAACTGCTGAACTAAGATCTGAAGTACAGTTTGACTTATCGGCGTCAAGGGAGATAACGGACGCTCGCTCTTTTGCTGCCAGAGCTGATAGTGCCGGCTAATTAAGCCATCACTCGGACAGAGGCGAGGGAGGACAGAACAGTAGGTATAAATATACTGTATGTATGTATGTATACAGCAGGTGTATATGTGTGTTATGTATGTGTACACTTTTGAGAGCAGGCAACAGAATTTCATTTTTAATGTGTGCCATTGTGCCCACAGTTTAAAAAAATGACAAGGTTATTCTGTTGTGTTGTATTGTGTTGTGTTGCACTGCATTCTATTCTATTCTATTCTATTCTATTCTATTCTATTCTATTCTATTCTATTCTATTCTATTCTATTCTATTCTATTCCACTCCACTCCACTCCACTCCACTCCACTCCACTCCATTCCATTCTATTCTATTCTCCCAAACTGGGATACCCCTGGATATAGTTCTTTTCAAGACATCTGCTTAGCCCTGACATAAAGCTTCTCAAAGCTCTTTGTTGCCAATTACTTCAAAAAAAAAAACTAGAGACCAACTAGATAATGACTGGATTCACATATCAGTTTAACTCATGCCGTGTTTAGTCATGATTTGTCAAATAAGCCACACTGACTGGATGCATATGCTATGAAACATATAGCATGTTTTTTAAAAGTTGCAAGGCTAAGTCAAAACCATGCTATGGTTTAGCACAGGGAATGAAACCAGCTACTATATTATGTTATGTTTTTACTTTTTTATTTCCAAGATAACAGCATAAAATCTCCAATAATGAAGCCTGAGAAATGTATAGGTTTAACCATTTCCTGCTCCATAATCTTACTGAAGATTATCTACCAGCTGCACAGGAAAATTGGAGGCTGGAACAAGTCCCCTTCTGTACTGAATTGGAGAAAGTTAGACGCTCAACCCAAATTTGCAGTCTTGGATCATCAATATGAGTCTGCTTTCTACTTATGAGCTGGTTCTGTTTTGATATATGGAAAATATTATTATATTATTGTTTTCCATATATCAATATTATTCTCTATGGTCAATGTTTGAAAAATGAGGCTGAATTATTTCCTATATTAGCATCCTATGCATTTACAGTTTCTCCTTTTATTTTATTTTTTATTGTTTGTTTATAGTTTGTCTTTCTCTTCCATTCTTAACATATTAAAAATAAGTTTTAAAAATATTTAAAGGTTGAAATGTTCCCCAAGGCTATAGGCCAAAAGCCCAAAGCCTGTTCCTCTCTTTCAAGGTGCATTCAGAACAGCACAAGAATCTTGTGGCCCAGGGATGGGTTGCCCATACCTTTACTACCGGTTTGCAACAGGAGTGCTTCTGCGCATCCACAGATCATCAATTATGATGTCCGGCCAGGTGGCTGGAGCCTTCGCCGTTTTTACTGCTGGTTCTAAAGAACCGGACAGAACCAGGAGCAACTCACCACTGCTTTGGCCTCATTTTGGCTGCACTCTGCATTCCAAATTCTAAGGCAAGGAAAATATCTTCTAAGCAATTAGTAAACATTGGAGGGGGGGCGGGAAATGCCCCACAGCTAGATGTAGGTGAAGAAATTACCAAAGAAAACCAATGGCCAGTTTGGCTGGGATTTCTTCATGCTGCAGGGTGCTGCTTAGCAAATGAGCAAGGAATCCAGAATTCAACATCAAGTAAGGAAAGATAAAATGGAATATTATAGCACACCTTGTACGACGTGCTGTTGCAGCATTCTTGTTAGCCTTGGCGCAGACATACAGGCACACAAGAGACCAACAACGTCCTCAATACAAAAGAAGTGGCTATGTGCTTGGAACTGCATGAACAGCGACAACAAAAATAAAAATCTCTATCCACACAAATTGTTTAAAATACTGCTTCTCCCAGGCTTGCTCCATTTCAGTCAATGAATTCTCACGTGCCTCAGGGCACGGGCATAAATTTGTGGGCAGCAGAGAATCCAGTTTAGATGTTAAAATGCAGGGCCTGAAAGAGAGCACACAAGCCATATGGATTTTCTGTCTCTTCCTTCAGACTGCTGAAATGCTCAGGTACATTTCTCTTTGATTCTCTCAAGACAAAGTTCATGTGTTATGTGAAAGCTAATCCAGGTTTCTGATTGACAGGTATGCCTCCTCGCATGTATATCTCTATGGTCAATGTTTGAAAAATGAGGCTGAATTATTTCCTATATTAGCATCCTATGCATTTACAGTTTCTCCTTTTATTTTATTTTTTATTGTTTGTTTATAGTTTGTCTTTCTCTTCCATTCTTAACATATTAAAAATAAGTTTTAAAAATATTTAAAGGTTGAAATGTTCCCCAAGGCTATAGGCCAAAAGCCCAAAGCCTGTTCCTCTCTTTCAAGTCCCAGTCTATGTAGGAAAACTGCATGTTAAATTCACCCCACATATTTTCTAATATCAGGGTTTCATTCCTCTTTTTTCAAGGTGCATTCAGATCAGCACAAGAATCCTTTGGCCCAGGGATGGGTTCCCCTTACCTTTACTACCGGTTTGCAACAGGAGTGCTTCTGCGCATCCACAGATCATCAATTATGATGTCCGGCCAGGTGGCTGGAGCCTTCGCCGTTTTTACTGCTGGTTCTAAAGAACCGGACAGAACCAGGAGCAACTCACCACTGCTTTGGCCTCATTTTGGCTGCACTCTGCATTCCAAATTCTAAGGCAAGGAAAATATCTTCTAAGCAATTAGTAAACATTGGAGGGGGGGCGGGAAATGCCCCACAGCTAGATGTAGGTGAAGAAATTACCAAAGAAAACCAATGGCCAGTTTGGCTGGGATTTCTTCATGCTGCAGGGTGCTGCTTAGCAAATGAGCAAGGAATCCAGAATTCAACATCAAGTAAGGAAAGATAAAATGGAATATTATAGCACACCTTGTACGACGTGCTGTTGCAGCATTCTTGTTAGCCTTGGCGCAGACATACAGGCACACAAGAGACCAACAACGTCCTCAATACAAAAGAAGTGGCTATGTGCTTGGAACTGCATGAACAGCGACAACAAAAATAAAAATCTCTATCCACACAAATTGTTTAAAATACTGCTTCTCCCAGGCTTGCTCCATTTCAGTCAATGAATTCTCACGTGCCTCAGGGCACGGGCATAAATTTGTGGGCAGCAGAGAATCCAGTTTAGATGTTAAAATGCAGGGCCTGAAAGAGAGCACACAAGCCATATGGATTTTCTGTCTCTTCCTTCAGACTGCTGAAATGCTCAGGTACATTCCTCTTTGATTCTCTCAAGACAAAGTTCATGTGTTATGTGAAAGCTAATCCAGGTTTCTGATTGACAGGTATGCCTCCTCGCATGTATATCTCTATGCATGTTTGTTTCAGATACATAATTAGAATAACCTTCACCAACTTCTTGGCCACACTACCTGCAAATTCTGCAGTTTGTTTGCTATTAAAAAATAGTTAAATTATATTACCAAAACAAATTTTCAAAAAGAAACCTTAGAATTATTTCTGCACAGCAGCACTGGGATTCGTCGGAAACATGTGCCTTAATCCACCATAATTATTTTATACAACAAATGTGTTAAACCCTTCACACTGCTTATTCCTGTCCCTTTTTGTATTAAACTGACAATGGGCCACACAGTTTATGGATTGTAATTTTAGTAATTTTACTAAATTTTACTGAATTTTACTAAATTTTACTAAAATTACAATCCATAAGTACTAAAATTTTAGTAATTTTACTAAAATTACAGACTGTATAATTGACAGACTGGATTTTATCATAGATTTTAGTTGCTATTTATTATTTTATACTAGAATTTTTAATTGTATATTTACTGAGTTTGGTCTCTGGTCTATTACTGTAATAAACTAAATTATTGTATATGCATGAATCTAATGTCTATGTGTATTTACCCATGTAGTATTGCTGTAATATTATTTATCCTTCTTATTATCTTCTTTACTACCCCCTCTTATTGATAGGAAGGAGGAGGGGGGAGAGGAAGAAGAAAATGATGATTCTGTTCTTTTCATGTACACTGAGAGCTTCTGTACCACAGACAAATTCCTTGTGTGTCTAAACACATTTGATTTAATAAAGTATCCTATCCTATCCTATCCTGTACTATACTATATTATCCACCGTATTAAATCGATATAAATCATCTAAATATATGGCTTGTATATTTTGTAAGAATATATCAAATTTCACATAACTTTGTATATTATTATAAATATTATAAAATCTATCTCAAAGCACATTATGATTTTTTTTTTGATTAGTAGAAAAAGTGGCTTTTTTAAAAAATTAAAGTTATACCTTTCTTGAATCCAACCCCTAATGTCTGGAGTAGAACTTTTTAAATTTCTCAGTATAATTCTCTTGTCTACTCCAACATCCAATATAATCAAAAACAGCCAAATGCCATGATTCTGGAATATAATTCAAAACAGCACTCACACGTTTACCATAAAAACATTTACTCAAAATTCAATGTACTGTATGTGTATTACAATATTATTCCAAGGTGGAACCCATATTTTACATAAAGAAAAATATTTATATTTATGTAAATATTTTACAGAAAGAAAGAAAATACAATATGTCAAACATCGTATATTATCAACTAAAATGAGGAAGGCAACAAGTTAGGCAGGGTTGAGTCAATATTAATGTGTCTCTCAAAAGCATCAATTCCGTCATTCCCCCCCCCCAAAAAAAAATACAGTACCAATGAACAAAAATCAAAGAAATGAGCTAGGACAATTTACATTATTTTTGTTCCAATTAAAATAGTTCAAAAGAACTTTGAAAAATAGGCACATTGCATAATACAAGCTTTTTAGATTCTGAACAGATTTCTAAGAAATTAAATTATTTATTTATTTATTTATTTATTTATTTTATTTGATTTTTATACCGCCCTTCTCCCGAAGGACTCAGGGCGGTGTACAGGCATAATAAAACCGACAATACAATATACAAATTTAAAATACGATTTAAAAAACTTATTTTAAATTAGCCCAATGATTAAAATTTCCCATATTAAAAAACCCCGTTTAAAATTAATAAATTTAAACATTAAAATCCCAATTTAAGCCAGCCCCGCGCGGATAAAAAGATGAGTCTTGAGTTCGCGACGAAATGTCCGAAGGTCGGGTATTTGGCGTAAACCCGGGGGAAGCTCGTCCCAGAGTGTGGGAGCCCCCACAGAGAAGGCCCTTCCCCTGGGGGCCGCCAGCCGACATTGTTTGGCGGACGGCACCCTGAGAAGTCCCTCTCTATGGGAGCGTACGGGTCGGTGGGAGGCGTGTGGTAACAGCAGGCGGTCCCGTAAGTACCCAGGTCCTAAGCCATGGAGCGATTTAAAGGTCATAACCAACACCTTAAAGTGCACCCGGAAGGCCACAGGCAGCCAGTGCAGTCTGCGAGGAGCGGTGTTACATGGGAGCTACGCGTAGCTCCTCTATAACCCGCGCAGCTGCATTCTGGACTAACTGAAGCCTCCGAGCGCACTTCAAGGGGAGCCCCATGTAGAGAGCATTACAGTAATCCAAGCGAGAGGTAACGAGCGCATGAGTGACTGTGCATAAGGCATCCCGATCAAGGAAGGGGCGCAACTGCCGAACCAGGCGAACCTGGTGGAAGGCCCTCCTGGAGACGGCCGTCAAATGGACTTCAAACGACAGCCGATCATCCAGGAGGACACCCAAGTTGCGCACCCTATCCTTTGGGGCCAGTAACTCGCCTCCAACAGCCAGCCGCGGCTGCAGCTGACTGAATCGGGGTGCCGGCATCCACAGCCACTCCGTCTTGGAGGGATTAAGCTTGAGCCTGTTTCTCCCCATCCAGACCCGTAAAAAATTATAGTTTTGTTGTCGTAAAATTTGGCTCCAAAAGCACCTCTTAAAGTCTTCAGCAATCAGAGATAAATTAGGGTAAATTATTCATTTGTTAAAAGTGCATGTGACGTTCCTGGCTGTGAATTTATTCTTTTTTTCTGTTGCCATTCTTCATCGCTCGTTAAACAATGTACAATATGCAACAGAAATAATGTAGTACTCTTAGTTGACTCTTCCATTCAAAATTACTTTGGTCTGATTTAGGTTTCTCATGTTGGAAGAAATATCCATCTGGGTTCAGTTCCAAGTGGGGACAAAGACACTGGAAACATGGAGACTGCTTGGAAAGATGGTTTAATGGTGGTCAGGATCACATGGCTTGAGTTCCTGAACAGAAAAGGGATGAGATCCTGTGTGCTCCCTGGCTTTATGCTTTTTCTGAGCTTTGAACTTTCTGGGGCACAAGAAGAGTACCCTGATTGGTTGTCAAACTCCCAGGTGGTCTAGGGGTCTTAGCTAACATTGTAGGTTGTCCCTCAAGCTTGCCTGAGCCTTGCCATGTGGTGAGTTTCTGTTGCTAGATGGGTCCTATTATGTTGCAGATGATGATGGCCCATTGACAAAGGTGGGGAGAATGAGTGAGCTTGGCTGAGGCTTTAATGGCCCATTGACAAAGGTGGGGGGGAGTCAGGAAGCTGCTTTGTCTTTAAAACATGTTTCTCCATTTCTCATCCAGGGAAATATATTCTGCCTTTTTAAATATTTTCTAAAATATTTCATTCTTCTAGGAGGGGGGTGGGTGCTAAATTCCTACACTCAAAAGTGTTCTGTCTCTGAGCTATCTTGAACTCAGCACTGGTTATCTCATTTGTTGCAGGGAGGGGAAAAAAACACCTTTTGTGAACATAATGAAGGAATAATTATTCTAATCTGTGTTACAACAGGTTTCCTTTGCATTTCTTTGAAAGCAATTGAAACCTCTCTATTTATTCGGGTGCTGTGGTGACCCGGGGATGGGCATGGAAGCCACACAGCCGGAATGAAGGCTTAAGTTCCCTTTATTGCTCCAATTCCCCCCCCAAAGTCCCACTGCAAGTCCAGGAATAAAGCTCTAAACACGCACCTCCAATAGTTCCTGGCTGCTATTAGTTCAGAGGAACAGCACACTTTCCTCTGTGCTGAGAGCTGCCACAGTTCAGGGAATTTGGTTCCAAGGAGTCCTCGTCATAGGAAGAGTTCACTGGGACTGCAGCACAACCCAGAGCAGAACTGGATCACTGTGAACTCGTACCTACCCAGGCCAGGCAAGCAAGGCAAGCTATGAAAGCAGGGCAAGGCAAGTAAAGTATCCAGACTTCTGTAACAGCATGTGAAACTGAAAAAAAGGCAACGCTTGTTCCTGACAAGTGCTCCTCCCTACAGGGTCTCTTTAAATCTCATTCCCCAGATGAGCCTTGTGAAGAGGGGCGGGGCACCCTCCTCCTGAACGTTGGGTCCCCCTGCGCTGATCCCACTTCCTCTCCATTCTCCATGCTCGGGGATCAGGGAGGGCATCTGCTCCACTCCACTGCCTGTCCTCTCCTCCCCCTTTGCTTGATCATCCTGCGCCCTCTCCGTCTCATCTTCCTCCTCAGACAGGTGCTATCCTCTAATAGATTCTAAATTTTGAATGTCTATAAAGGAAATACTCTAATGCTCACCAAATAAAATGTGGTACCTTATCAACAAGTTCCATTTGTAACTTGGTGCATAACATAGGTCTGAAAACAAAATGGAACTGCTTTTCTTCATGATAACTGGGGAAAATCAATAGGCACTTCTCTTGTCTGGCTTTTTAACGCTAAAAAAATAAATAGATGTTCTTTTGAAGAAATGTTCATATACACAGTTTACTTTTGTTACCTTTAATTATCAAACGGTGAAATTTCTGATCAGTCCTGCCACGAAATCAATGTATAAAACATAAAATAAAAACGAAAGTGTTATCTTTCTTTAAGCATTTTTAATGTGTAAAGTAAATTTGTGCTAAAATGGTGGCTAAGGAGTAGGGCAGTTGAAATTCACCAACATCTGAAGAGCACCAAGTTGCAAAAAAAATGGCAAAAGTCACCCAAAGTCACAATTTTAACAGAATTTGTTCCATCATCAGATTTTCTACCTGGAACTGGCTATCTAAAAATTAGATAAAGTGGGCTGCACCTCAGACTTAAGATTGATAGTAACTGATCACACAAAGTTTTCTGTGCTGGAAGTGTGACTTTATGACTTTATGATCTACTGATCACCTGGGATAGAGTTATGGATTTACCTGGATCTATGGTTTTACCTGGATCTCCTCTGGCTGTTACTCTGCCTGATGTTTGTCTAAAAGTCTGTTAATCTCAGACTACTTCATTCCACGGAATGGGATAACTCACTGCAGCCAACTTGTCATGGCCAACTTGCCATGGGACATTTGCTGTGAGAAAATTCAGGAATTCAATTTAATTATTTAAAATAATTTAAAAATATTTTAATTTTTGTCATTCACATTTCATGTTGTCCCCTCCTTTGGCATCCTTTCTTTAATGATTCTATTCCAATAGATTTTTTGATATTAGTGTAACTCTTGTGCCATGGCGAGTTGGCCATGGCAAGTTGCCACTAGGTCAGGGGTCTGCAAACTTGGCTCTTTCCCAGAGTTGAATTCCCAGAGTTGAAGTCCACAAGTCTTAAAAGAGTCAAGTTTGCAGACCCCTGCACTAGGAGAATTAACTTTCCTCCTGCTAGCTTGGTGCCAGGCTTTGCTTATCTTTATATAAGGTATTTCCTTATAAAATTTCCTTTTATCTGTTATAGATGTAAAACTGGGTTTAATAATTGTTACTCAGGTCAGATTCCTGCTCAGAAACACTGAAAGAGTACATAGTCCACTTCTCTGGAGCCTAGAATCAAGCATTACCAATTCCTCTTTTTCTCTGCTGGAAAACAGCAACCAGAGAACATGCCACACATAGCCATTAATGTAATGAAGTCTGTCCCCCAGGTATAAATCCCATCTCCACCATCACTCAACTGATGTCAATGCGTTGAGTATCTGTAGTCAGTGCCTGTAGGAGAAAAACAGACATTTGAAAAGCTGCTGGAGAGATCAACTCTTCTAAACTCTAAACTTTTTCAATCATATATAGAGGAAGATTACCACTAATTTCCCAAACATTAGATTTCACCCAAGGAAGCAGCAATCATCCACCTTGGATTATAAATCTGCAACATGCTTATCAAAGAAATAGTTGACCAGCCTACATAGGAATATACTTTCCCAGTTCTAGTTTTCTTGTTAAGGATGATCTAAGATGAAAATAAGTTTAGAACATTTGCAGATGTCTTCTTGCACAATTTGTCCTATTTTCCCAATTCCCTTGTTATTTCACAGCCCAATCCTCAAAGCCTTTTCGTTAGCAGAGGACTTGCCCTCTTCTGCCTGGATTTCAAAGTAGCTTGCATTGGCGAAGCACTTGGAAGATTAGGCTGTTAATGGAAGTTTTAAGAAGTAGATTAGATCTAGCGGCTATGATTTCATCTTCTAGTGGCAGAGGCTTGTGATTTTTTTTTTTAATAACGCATAAAGAAATAGGAAATTATGTTATAGAATGACACGAGGAAGATACGGCTGGTCCATTTCACGTTCAGATTTTACAGGAGGATCAAAGTGGAATTGAATGTCTGTTACATTTATTTTCAAACTCACCTATAATCGGAATTCATGAATCTGCTTTCCCCTCTTAACGCTCCTTTTAAATTGGATGGATTTAGATCAGATAAATAACCTATGGATACAGTTGCGTAATGCCATGTGAATCCCCTTCCCCCACTTTAGGAACCTCAGAAATAAAACAGAACAAAAACAACAACATATTTAGAGTTAAAAGAACTTTTTAACAGCCGTTTAGAAGTTTTGTATGGTTTCATTTGTGTAATTTATGCCTACTGTTTAGTTTTATCAATTATAGGCTTAGGTATTTTTACTGTCGTATTCTCTAACCTAAGGGCTATAACAATCAAGATCTGATTGTATGTATGTTATCCTTTTTAAATGATGTTCATGGAAAAAAGAGGATTGTTATGCATTAAAAAGGAAAGATACACTAAATATCTCTGTGGGGGGGGAGTATTTTGCCCAGTGGCGGAATTCAATTTTTTTTACTACCAGTTCTGTGGGCATGGTTTGGTGGGCGTGGTGTGGCTTGGTGGGTGTCCCACCTCACTCCAGGGGAAGGATACTGCAAAATCCCCATTTCCTCCCGAATAGGTGCCAACTGGCTGAATCCCACCACTAATCCTATCCAGTGCCTTGGCCTCATGTCTTTTGCCCTTGAAGTATTCCTGCTGTAAAACTGTAAATTGCAGTCCATGGTAGCTCCAGGTTATTTAGGGATGGAGGGCAGAGCTCACTTGTCTGTTTTGATGGAATTGAAATGAGTAGTACATGGGAGGAAAAATTAAGAAATCTCCCAGGATTCTCAGTAATGTTCAAGCAAGGGTGTGTTTAATTTGCTTGAAGTTATTTTTGAATATGAGCCGGCATAGACTGCCTCTGGACAGAGTTTGCGTCAAAATTTGCAAGAGCCAATTCAATACATTTTGTTGCCTTATATAAGTGCTCAACATGTTGTGTCTCTTTTTTCAAAATCTGAAATAGAACAATCCAATAAACAGCATTCATCTTCTAAAATGTTTTATCTCTTTTATCCAGAAAGGTCAATATAATAATTCACCTTTTCCTGTATTCTGGTGTAATCTGGGTATTACTCAGTGGTGAAATCCAATTTTTTTTACTACCGGTTCTGTGGCCGTGGCTTGGTGGGCATGGCAGGGGAAGAATACTGCAAAAACTCCATTCCCTCCTTATTCCTGGGGGAGGATATTGCAAAATCTCCATTCCCACCCCACTCTGGGGCCAGCCAGAGGTGGTATTTGCCGGTTCTCCAAACTACTCAAAATTTCCGCTACCGGTTCTCCAGAATCTTTCAGAACCTGCTGAATTTCACCCCTGATTTTGCTCTAGCTGTCTCACCACATCTGACTCACCTCAACTAACTCACTGAGGGGTAACTCGCCCTGGCCAATTCACCGTGGGACAACTCGCCACAGGACAATACAATGTGGGATAACTCAAGAGAGGGATAAATTGAATTGCAGCTCACCCCAGCTTCAAGGACTTCTAACTTGAGAAGGTTCACACCTAAAGCAAGACAAGGCCTGCTACAATTTACTTGTCCCTCTCTTGAGTTATCCTGTGGTCAATTGTCCTGCAGCAAGTTGGCCAGGGCAAGTCGACCGGCATGAGTTGGACACTGTGAGTTGAAGGCACCAGTCAAGTATTACATGGGGGAGATGCCTCTGCAAAATTCCTGTGTCTTCTGAAGCCCAGGTCTAAACAGCGTGTCCAGGTCCAAGAGATAATCAGGCATGCCAGCCAATAGAAGCTGGAAATATCTCAGCTCTTGACTGCATCATCAATTACAAAGTCCAGGGGCATCTAGACCAAGTCTGTGGGAAAAGAGGGAAAATGCTACTTTAAAACAGGGCACCTCAAATGACTTTAACCTACCTCAGCTGTAGAGATGAAACAAAGGTAGCAGCCAGTCAGAAACTACAGAATATAGGTGTCTTTGAATAATCATGGCTTTTTTTTTTTAGGAGGGGGAGGGATATCTTTGAGTTAACATTGACTCCTAGTGACTGTCTGGACTACTTTTGGTAAGGATTTTCAGAAATGGTTGTCACTGTCTCTTTCCCAGGGCTGGGAGAGAGGGAGCGGCCCAAGATCACTCAGTTAGCCTTGCTGTTGAGATAGGATGAAAAATCATGGTGTCCCAATTTCCAGCTCAATGGCTTAACTACGGCACCAAACTGACTCTCAATCATGACCTAGGATTTAGTTACTTGAGAGCCTGCCTATTTCCAATAGTTTCCTTCTTGCCCAGTAAAATCAGGTAGAATGGGCATAGATCAGAGGTGGTATTCAGCAGGTTCTAACTAGTTCTGGAGAACCAGTGCGGAAATTTTGAGTACCTCGGAGAACCAGTAAATACCACCTCTGACTGGCCCTGCCCTCATCTATTCTCTGCCTCCCGAGTCCCAGTTGATTGGGAGGGAATGGAGATTTTACAGTATCCTTCCCCTGCCATGCCTACCAAGCCACACCCACAGAACCGGTAGTAAAAAAAAATTGAATCCCACCACTGGCATAGATCCAATCTGGGTTGGTCACTGGGACCAGAGGTTTAATCTTCCAAGCTTTCAGACTCATACAGGAACCGATCCTCAGGGAATTTTTCTCAGAGCACAGAATATGTACTTTGTGCATTGTATTTATGTGGTGCCTTCCTATTGGTTGGCTGGTGTATTCATGGCCGGCAATTGGCTGAATAAATGGGGATACTTCAATTAATTTCTTTCAGGATCTAGAACGCCCGCCTACATTGTCATGGTGACTATACTCTGGAACAGCATCATTTCAGAGATCCATGTGGATCCCTCCTTGCCACTGGTCTGCATATCTTTGAAAATCTGGCTTTACTCAAAAATATTGATATGAATTATATGTGTATTATCAGTTTGATGCTTTTTTTCCCATTCTTTTTTTTGTAAATAGCTTTCTATCACGTACAATTCTCAGAATCACATTTATACTTTTCTAACCTAACATTACTATAAGGAAGGCTGAGCGTCAAAGAATTGAGGCCTTTGAGCTATGGTGCTGGAGAAGACTCCTGTGAGTCCCTTGGACTGTAAGGCGATCAAACCAGTCAGTCCTAGAGGAGATCAACCCTGACTGCTCTTTAGATCCTGAAGGCCAGATCCTGAAGAAGAAACTGAAATACTTTGGCCACCTAATGAGAAGGAAGAACTCACTGGAGAAGAGCCTAATGCTGGGAAAGATTGAGGGCAAAAGAAGAAGGGGACGACAGAGAACGAGGTGGCTGGATGGAGTCACTGAAGCAATAGGCATGAGCTTAAATGGTCTCCGGGGGGGGGGGAATAGTAGAGGACAGGAAGGCCTGGAGGAAAGTTACCATGGGGTCTCGATGGGTCAGACTTTCACAACTAACAACAACAACATCCTAACGTTAAATATTTTCTGTAGCATAAGTAACAATATCTCTTTAGCATATGTAACTACATTTGTGAAACCATTTTGCAAGTTTAGTTTTCCTTTAATTTTATCTTTTATCTTTTTTTGCCAAGCACTGGGTAAATCAGGAGGAGTGGTGCGGCAGCCTAAAGATGGAGCACTCGCCTCACAATCAGGTGAGTGCGATCCTAGATAGAGGCAGATATTTCTCTCTCTGGCCGTGATGAGAATATATCTGCTGAATATAACTCCACATTGGTGCCAGGAAGGGCATCTGGCCAGGAAACACTCAGCCTCATTCAGTTGCCCAGACTCCATCCTGCAAAGGATTATGGGCTCATTAAATGAGGATGATGACTGGGAAAATCAGGAGATTCAGGCAGTTCAAGATTCATTGCAAGCTTAAACTCTCTACAAGAATCTAACCAATTAGCGATCAAGAGAAATGAGCAGGAGATAAGAGAGGCATTCAACTTGGGATGGACTTAGATCTCTTGTTGGCACATAGGGATTCATGACTTATGACAGATTTGACCCTTTCCTCGGGCTCAGCTTGGTCATCTTAAAATTCTATAAACATGTTAGCTGCTAGCTATAAATGTACTAAACACAGCACTGGGAAGAAAGATTTTTCAGTGTAGCAGCTAGGGATGTTGTAATACCAATTAGCATATGCCAATTCTCTCTGCCAAGTCTTTTATATAGTTGGTATGTATGATAATTCAGTGTTTTAAACAAAGTAGACATCTATCAAACTATCTTAGAAATCTATCTCTAATATCCTTTACATTCATTACAGATGGTATTTAAGGACTGTGAAGATTCTGCTGATAATAAGTTAATTGTTTCCTTAATCAAATTTACTTACATGTGTTTTTTTTTTAGGCTTCATTTATTACTGAAAGAATACGGAGAGAAACCAGTGAAAAGAAAATCAATAGAACTGTGCTATCCTTGAGGTCAGCTAGCTGAGAAGTGATAGGGCATGATAGAAGTCCCGTGAGACTTGTGAAACATAAGAAATACCACCATTAAAATAAGATACTTTTAAGAAAACATTTTAGATGTGCTGGCAGAGAATCTAAATTGGGAATGGAGACGTGGGTTTGGGGGAGACTATACAAATTATACTTTATAATTCCAGTTGCCAAGCCCCAGGGAAAGGACAGACAGCATAATTTCCTTCCAGCCTTGGATCTGGTATTAAAAAAAGGCCTCCACTTGATACTTTCCAATGGGAAAGGAACATCAAACAATAGCTGTTTTCGCATCAACCAGGGTTCTGCCAATTTTGCTGTAAACGGATTGTGGGATTTAGTAATTCCATCTTTGGCCCCAACTTATCTCCACCACATATTCAGACCGTAACTTTGTTCGCACAACATAAGAAGAGTAGCTTAAAGTTGAGCATGGCTAATCCTTCATCCAGTAAATGTGCTTTAGCTGACTCACTAAAACAGAATCAGTCATGGTTTATCAGTCCGTCCCTCCGTCCCTCCCTCCCTCCCTCCCTCCCTCTCTCTCGCTCTCTCTTTTGTTATGATCCAGACATTCTTTGTAGTAACTGGCGAGCTTGCAAATAGTAATAAGTGAACCAGTATTTGCTGTAATGAATAATTTCCAAGCACCAGTTCCCTAGCACCATGCAGTAATACTGTGCATTAGCTCCTATGCCTGGGTGTAGGGGATAGGCCTCTCTTTCCCCACCTTCCAAAACTGGGGTTGTATTTGGATTTGAATCAGGGAACTCCAGAAAGACATATTTCTAGAATACTTGAGTAAGACTCCCATTATAATCCCTTTGATCCTGCCAACCATATCTAGGTCATCATTGGGAAGGCAAATGGGCCATTCATTGTACAATTCCCGCCTGTTGTTTTGGCTCACTGAAGACAGACTTGCTTTATAAAACTTATACAATTTCAGATAAGGGTCCCTTATCTCCTCCATCCCCTTGAGCCCTAGCTTTGATCAAAGATGTATTTCCGTCCCAATGTTGTCACAAATCTCATAGGATAGGGAGTAGATACATTCCTTGCTCAGAGTATGTGGTGCCCATTCTATTTTTTTAGCTTTTGTGTTCCAACACAATAATGTATAGAGCAGAGGTGGGCTTCACGTAACTTTACCACCGGTTCATCAGGTACTGAAAATGTGAGCCCGTGCTTTCTGCGCGTGCACCCAGCCTTCTGTGCATGCACTTTGCTCACTCGTGCAGCTTGCACGCACGCATGCAGCTTAGAAAATGTGGCTAAATAGGATGGCATAATGCCGGAGCAGGTGGGCGGCCACCCACAGGTTGCCGCTACTGGTTCACCTGAACTGGTTCGAACCAGGTGAATAGCACCACTGGTATAGAGACATTGTTGCCTAAAGCAGCAGCCGCCAATCTTTGGAGCCCCAGGGACCCGTTCTGTGGAGAGAGGTATTTCTGCAGACCAGAGGGGCCGTGGTTGTGTATGCTACCAGTATCCCACAGATGGGGCTTTGCTTGTTTATGCAGCACTGTTTCTGGCATGCCGTGGACCAATGCTGGTCCACGGACCAGGGGTTGGGGACCCCTGGTCTAAAGGGTTGCCTTGGGATTAGTGAGTGCAGTGATGAATTTGGAGAATGGCACTTTTAAGAGCAATGTTGGCCCAGATACAAAGTCCATCTACTTGAGAAGCCAAGTAGAAACAACTAGAGCCTCTGAAAGCTCACAAGCAGGGTGAATGATCCATCTCAACTGCAGTCCATTCTCTCTACCAACCACTTTCAAAAAAGTTTCTCATGGAATCTTCTTTGAAAAGATTTATTGAGATGAAAGGGATAGAGTTGCAAGGATTTCAGCAACTGAACTCGTTCCTACTTAAAACTAACGCATTACAGCTAAGAGACTTTCTTAGTTTGCCTTTCTCTTGAACTGGCAATGGCATAGGAATGACTTAGAGCAGGGGTCTGTAAACTTGGCTCTTTTAAGACTTGTGGACTTCAACTCCTTTGCTGGCTGAGGAACTCTGGAAATTGAAGTCCACAAGTCTTAAAAGAGCCAAGTTTGCAGACCCCTGACTTAGAGGGATGCGGGGAAGAGATGCTGTATAGAGAACAATTAGATAAAACGGGGAGGAGCCACAAATGCTTAACAGACAAAGAAACTCACAAAGGTTCCTTCCTAATATATCAGACTGTTTAAAAGTGATGGTGGGAGGTTTGTATTTTCATACTTGCAAGTGTTGTGAGGCCCAAGTAGGTAATATTAAATGCAATCAGTTCAACAACAAACAGACTTTATTAGAATAGCTGAGGATTAACTCATTCTCAGTGTAGTCCAAACTAAATCAAAACAAATTCTTCATAACACAATTCCTCAGTCTTATCACCAACCTTGGTGGCTCAGACTGCTAAGACAGTCTGTTATTAACACAGCTGCTTGCAATTACTGCAAGTTCAAGTCTCACCAGGCCCAAGGTTGACTCAGCCTTCCATCCTTTATAAGGTAGGTAAAATGAGGACCCAGATTGTTGGGGGCAATAAGTTGACTTTGTATATAATATACAAATGGATGAAGACTATTGCTTAACATAGTGTAAGCCGCCCTGAGTCTTCAGAGAAGGGCGGGATATAAATGCAAATAAAATAAATAAATAATAATAATTAGGCAAAGGCTTTTCTTGGCAAAAGTTCAAAAGCAGAAGACACCGACAAGAAATAAATGCAGTAAGGCAAGGAGCAACTCTTATCAACGTTGTTTTCTGACAAAGAGCCCAAGAGCCATTGCTGGTCTTTTAAGCCTTATGGAAGGGTCCAATCATCTCTTGGCCCTACTCCCAAGTCATCCTCTTTGCTTTAGCTGCTCTTGTCTTTTGGCAGCTCTCCTCATGTGTGCATTAGGAACAGGCTCCTCCTGTTCCTCTGCCTCACTACTGTCAGCCTTTGGAGACTCTGGAGTCCGCACATCAGTCCCCAATAGCCCTGGCCCCACCTCTGCCTCTGATGCAGAGCCCTCATCTGGGTTTTCCCCAGCCTCCAGGAATGGCCCATGTTCTTCCTCAGCCTCATCACAGTTCAACTCCACTGCCAGCTCCACAGGCTGCTGGTGGACCACAGCAGCAAGATTATGTTTATAAACCTTTACAATAAAGTAGAATTAGTTCTGGTTATGTTTTTATCTATTCTGACAGAAAGTGGCTCTTTCCATGGTTACAGGGGAGCTTGTAGCTGATTATCTACAAAATAACCTCTTAAAATCTGATCAGGCTATGAACATGCTATGAATGCTGGAGGTACTTACTTAATTGTAGTCACCCTTTCTCTGGAATTTAAGGCAAGATCCATCACAGGATATCCTCCCTATAAGGTACAGTAGACTGGATTGACATAAGAGTGCTTCAAAATCTCCCAGTAAGCTTCACAGCTCCTGGTGTATATTTTTTAAACTGATATTTATTTAATGGACAGCCAACTCATAATTTATGACTATGAACAGCATATAACATTAATATTATAAAAACCAACCATATGTAACATAGCCAAGACTGGAAATAATAAATGCTCTCTTGGAACAGTTGGTGTCCAAGTTGGTAATTTTAACCTTCTGGAATCTACCTAACCTCCTTTTAAAAGCATCTGTTTGAGTGGATTTAATTTCGTTTAATTTTATTAGATTACTTTTGCATAGTGTGACATGGATGTAAGTCCCTGGACATCTTCAAAGAGACAATTGGTATCACATGGGTCATAATACAAATGATGTGACAATACTGTGACTTCTACCAGCTACCTAGATTGAATCTCTGCCATTGGTTGCCTTCATGTGGGGAGAAGGCATGAGATTTCTTACCCTGTATAATTCATAGTGGAGAAAATAAAACATTAAGGGTTTCTGGGCCAGAGTTGTCATTTCAATACGATTTTATATTTTCTCTGATGTGTATAGGTTAGACACCAGCCTTCCAGTGGAAAAATAGCATAGCATATCCTTTTCCACCCCATAAAACATAATTAAAGGTAAAGGTTCCCCTCGCACATACGTGCTAGACGTTCCCGACTCTAGGGGGCGGTGCTCATCTCCGTTTCAAAGCCAAAGAGCCAGCGCTGTCCGAAGACTTCTCCATGTCATGTGGCTGGCATGACTCAATGCCAAAGGCACATGGAACACTGTTACCTTCCCACCAAAGGTGGACTCTATTTTTTCTACTTGCATTTTTTACGTGCTTTCGAACTGCTAGGTTGGCAGAAGTTGGGACAAGTAACAGGAGCTCACCCAGTTACATGGCAGCACTAGGGATTCGAACCGTTGAAATGCCGACCTTTCAATAGACAAGCTCAGCAACTTAGCCACCATGTCCCTTAAACCATAATTAGAGCATATTATTGTACTATAAAGAACCGAATGACTTCAATTTCCTAAATAATTAAAATTAGACTTTTCAATCTTAATAATTTAAGACTTCTAAGAACTTTAAATAGGCATATATTTTTAGATTGAAAGAACCCACTGGAAACTTCTTGATTTGATACCATGTTTCTTTCCTCCAGATATTTCAAACAAGGAAACAAACACAGAGGGCTAACAGAATTAAGGTTACCTTTTATATCTCATCTGAATGCTGTTAAATATCTTTCTGGAGTTTGAGTTGATGAATCATCCATCTCAGCTGCAATCAGTTCTTTCTACCAACCATGAAATTGCAATATAGAGAAAGTGTACTCACTTTTTCATAGGGACGCAAATGTTCTTGTGGCATTGCAGGAAAGAGTTCCTTACTCTTCAATGACAGTTTATCTAAGGTGCGTCTCCTGTATGTGTGTGTGAGAGAGAGATGCACACATAATAAACTGAGCTTTCCCTCTTCCCTTAGTGCGACATACATTCTCTGAGTAAATCCTGCATCTTGGATGGTTGAAAACAAGTCTGCTTTGAACTAAGGAACAATGCAAAAGTGGTGGGAAGACAAAAATGTTGTTGCTATTATGCTTATGCTTAATAATTAAAACTCAGATGTCCAGAATATTTATCTAGTTTAGTCTAGCAATTATAGAGGTTATAAATTTGGTGCTCAGGAACCTGTGAATTCGCATAGCCCTTTTTCTAGCCAGATACAGAGAGAAGACATTGTGTCACACCCCTGTCGGAGTTTGAATCCGAAAGGGAAGAGGAACGGAGAGTGAGAGAGTGGATCCATTGGCTGTGGAAAAAACTGGGGAAGAGCAAAGTCAGGCTGGGCAGAGCAGGGGAGAGGTAGAACAAGGAAGAGAGGGTTCAGATGAAGACCAAGGCCCACCCCCTCCTCATCCTAGGCAGCGCAGGGAGGAATGGAGAAGAGAGCAATGTGGCTTACGAGGGAGGAAAGGGACCCGATCCTCTTTACAAGACACAGGTGCTGCTGTAATTTAAAAGGAGAGGCAAATGGGAGGGGCATTTGTCAGGATAAATACACTGAGTTTATCTGAGTTGAATCCTGGCATTCTCCCAAATGGCTTGATTTATTGCCGTGCAACTTTACTTGTGGAATTCCTTATTTTGCTTGCCCTGCCAGTTTAATTACCTTGTCTTGCCTTTGGATTTTTTGTTAGAAGTTTTCTGCTTACAACGTTTGGGACTGAGGTATTGCCAGCCAAAGACTATTACAGGTTGGTGGAAGAGCTCTCTCCAGGCCGGAGAGTTGAAATGGACATTGGGGGCACAGTTGGTGACAATAAAGGGACTTATATCGGTTCTCTGGCTGTGTTGCCTTTGTGTCACTCCCTGGGTCATCACACATTGTAGGGATACCATCTGTCAGGGACATACATTTGGTAGATCCCAGGAGGCAGTCTTTCTCTGCTATGGCACCTGCTTTATAGAACATTCTCCCCACTCTTCTACCTCAGGCCAACTCTGATGATGATGATGATGATGTTATCTCTTCAGTTGAATCCAGGTCTCTCCACATCTTCCAATGGTGCACTATTTCTTTTAGTTTTTCTATGCTCTGGCTGGCGTCAACTTTAATAGTGTCCAGTCACCGCACTCTTTGACAGCCTGCTCTCCTTTTACCGCTAACTCTTCCAAACATAATTGCTTTCTCCAGTGAATAGGTTAACTCTATCCCTTCTCTCATTTCAGAAGTCTCTTAAGGCAGGGGTCTCCAACCTTGGCAATTTTAAGCCTGGAGGACTTTAAGTCCCAGAATCCCCCAGCCAGCAAAGCTTCCTAAACTTCTTGATTCCTGACAGAGATGCATCTGGCATAACAATCGACGGTGATGGTTGAAGAATGGAAGAAGTGCTTAATATTCCAGGAAGTTGCTTACCTTCCTAACAGGATATTCCTTTCCTTGCTCAGGGAAGAAAGCGAAGGCCTTCGTGATCCCTTGGAAAATAAAGATGCAGAAGGAAAATCAAAGTATCTGCTCACTAAGATTCTGGTTTTCACTGCTTGCAGAAATGCTAAAGGCTTGGGGAAGGGCAGAAGGAACTATAGGGGATTTGGGACCCATTGGCCCTACAGCCCTCATAGACCCATTTCTAATGGATTAAAGATCCAAAACATAAATGGAAAGAAATGCAGTATTGCAGGCAAATTCTTCCCACATCCTGCAGTTCGATCCTGACCGGGCTCAAAATTGACTCAGCCTTCCATCCTTTTGAGGTTGGTAAAATGAGGACCCAGATTGTTGGGAGCAGTATGGTTACATTGTCAACCGCCCAGGGAGTGCTGTAAAACTCTATGGGACAGTATAAAAGTCTAAGTTCTATTGCTATTGTATTGGACAACCATACGTCCAGGATGGACTAAGGACAGGAGGTTAAACTAGAACAGGAGTCTCCAGCCTTGGCAACTTTAATCCTGGAGGACTTCAAGTTGAAGTCCTCCAGGCTTCAAGTTGCCAAGGTTGGAGACCCCTGCCTTAAGGATTATGTCACCAGGCCTAGGAATCCCAGAGAACCAGAGGCATTCTGAAATGATTCCATTGTGTTTGATATTTTGCCCTCTCCACGTGGTATTTTAAATAAGGATAAATTTTAATTTTAAAAATCGTATTTTTATAACGATCAGTTTTATGCACTTGTGGTTTTGTCTGTTTGTTGTACATCGCCCAAATGTGCTTTTAGCGGATGGGTGGCTATATAAATGCAATTAATAAATAAATAAGTTGAGCCCCTCTCACTCCAAAGGGAGTAGGCTAGGTGATACTGTAGACAGGAGACCAGCTTGTGGGCAGTGGAAATAGTGTTTTTAGGACACAATCAGATGATGACATTAAGAAAGAATCAACTGGGAGGCCTGGTAAGCAACACTGTACAAAGAACTCAAGCAAAACAATGATTACAATACACACAATACAAAGCAGATGCCACTATCAACCAAACAAATAAGTCTTTCAGAAGGGGACCGTCTTTGTTGCAGGAGAAGAAAATATAAGAAAGAGAATGCTGATTTGTGGACAGGGACATCCTGCCCTCCCTCTTGTGCCTGGAGATAGCACAGGATCCCGATGCAAAGTGATATTTACATTTTGGAGGGGGAGACAGAAAGGGAAGAGGGTCAAATCAATGACACTCAGGGGAAATACAAACACAACCAATAGTCTTGAGTTGCTGGCAGCCATTAAGTGCTGATGTCTCCTCACCAAAATAGTCTGTGCCCTTGGTTTGTCCTAGAGGCAACTTCATGACCTGATATCCAATCCCCCCACCCCCCCATAAGAAAAAAAGATAGTGTTACAGAAAGCTTTGGGAGGAACAAGTCAAAGCTGACAACTGGAGTGTTATTGATTCTTGCTCAAAATTGTTGCACTTAGCAGACCAAGACGCATTTCTCCATGTGCCAAAGTACTATAAGTCACTGTGAAGGGTATGGGGGAAATGGGGAGTGTATTTTACTTCCAGAAAGGAAAAGTTGGATAATCAGCATGACAAAAAGAAGGCTGAAATGCCATTTTCCTTCCTGCTCCAATGCACCCTATTCAGGTGCAGTGTGAAGGATGTGTCAGTCCTCCGGGGAGGTGCAGAGATGTGAAGAAAATGTGTGTTATTAAAGAAAGGAGGAAGACAGCAGCATTGACATGGTGCTGTGACATATTAGTGCCACTGGATCAGCAATTTAATAAACCGGTTATACAGAAACCTTGTGCCTCAAAGCCTAGAACTGATTCTGTGCTAGCTTTAAAAAAAAAACAAAACCTTGCTTCTTTTCATCAATACCACTTAGGGGGAAGTGTCCTGACAGGGAAGTGTCTTTGAAGAAGAAGCATCTGGCAAAGCTCTCAATAACTAACATTTTCATCTTTTGAACATTAAGAGTGACACAAGGATACCTCTGGACAATACGCTACCAATCTGGAGTTAGAGCAGGAAGATTTTCTTAGAAAATGCACCCATCGCTGAGGATTTCATGACCCTTCTCCTGGTGTTGTTGGCCTGTGCCATCTGAAATCGGTCTATTTTGCCCGGTGAGTGGAGGATCAGCAAGATTCATAAATTTAAATGAATGAATAAATGTACTTGCACCATTGGAAGGGAATTTAAAAAGTCAAAGCACCTGATGTGCATTTTATATTTTTTTTTTGTTTGTTTACATTTATACCCCGCCCTTCTCCGAAGACTCAGGGCGGCTTACAGTGTATAAGGCAATAGTCTCATTCTATTTGTATATTTTTACAAAGTCAACTTATTGCCCCCCCAACAATCTGGGTCCTCATTTTACCTACCTTATAAAGGATGGAAGGCTGAGTCAACCTTGGGCCGGGCTCGAACCTGCAGTAATTGCAGGCTTTGTGTTCTTAATAACAGGCTGTTCTTAATAACAGGCCTTACCAGCCTGCGCCATTCATTTTATATATATAAAAAAGATAAGACAGTGTATTATCTTCAACCACAATATACACAAGCACACAACAGATACAGACTCAAGGTAAACCAATCCAAACTCGATTGCAGAAAATACGACTTCAGCCACAGAATGGTCAATGCCTGGAATGTACTACCTGACTCTATGGTTTCATCCCCTAACCCCCACAACTTTAACCTTAGACTGGCTACTGTTGACCTTACCCCATTCCTAAGAAGTCTATAAGGGGCGTGCATAAGCGCACCAGCGTGCCTTCCGTCCCTGTCCTGTTTCCCCATTTATTCGTATCCATTTCCTGTGTTCATATCCATGTTTATACTTATTCCTGTTATCTTGCACATGTTTGACAAACTAACTAAATAAATAAAACAAATTTAAAAGTGTTTCCGCCCCCCTATTGTTTTTGTTGTTGCAAAAAGAAAAGAAAAAAACACAAAGCTACCTGTGCTACTTATCGAAGCTGTTGATGATACAACAGGGATAAACGATTAAAAACTCAGGAGAGTTACCCAAAGGCCTAGCTAAATAGACAGAGCTTAGCCGGGTGTTCTTTATTCACAATGCTGCAAACCAGCAAACTGGTTAAGTTTTAAGTTTCCTTTTTTTTTTTGTACCTCTTGAGCTTCAGCAGAGCCTCACAAAGAGAAATTAAACAGATCAATCATTCCTTATAATTTTATCTATACAAACTTTGCCTCCTTTATTACCGCTCAGAGTCAGTTTCCTCAAAGTTGGGTCTCCACACTGCCTCATTCAGATGTGAAAAAGAAAAAGTTTGCTTTACTTGAAGTTTTTTTTTTTTAAATCGTGAGGCGTGAGAATTTCATGATTATTTCATCTTTGTTGGATGCTAAGAACAAGTCTTCAGGAAAAAAACCCTCCTCTATAATATTCTGGCAGTTATCGGATGGGATAACAGCCCTTTCATCAACCTTCCAAGATCCCTTCCAGGAAACGGGCCAACACAGAACAGAACCTACCAGCCTTCATATTCTTTGCTAAGGGAACAGTCTCATAATATCTAATAAGAAGGAAGAATTACATTCAACAAAGCTTCCGAGATCCTTTACTGCTCCTGATCAAACCAATCTGAAATTTTATTATGTATATGTCTACACAGACTTCAGAGGATAATTAGAACTGCAGAAAAAATAATTGCTACCAACCTGCCTTCCATTGAGGACCTGTATGCTGCACGAATCAAGAAGAGGGCCGTGAAAATATTTACAGACCCCTCACATCCTGGACATAAACTGTTTCAACTCCTACCCTCAAAAAGACGCTATAGAGCACTGCACACCAGAACAACTAGACACAAGAACAGTTTCTTCCCGAATGCCATAACTCTGCTAAACAAATAATTCCCTCTACACTGTCAAACTATTTATTAAGTCTGCACTACTATTAATCTTCTCATCATTCCCACCACCCATCTCCTTCCACTTATGACTGTATGACTGAAACTTTGTTGCTTGAATCCTTACGATTTATATTGATATTGATTATTTCCTGATTGCTTATTTGTACCCTATGACCAGTGGTGGGATTCAAGTAATTTAACAACCGGTTCTCTGCCCTAATGATTTCTTCCAACAACCAGTTTGCCAAACTGCTCAGAAAGTTAATAACCGGTTCTCCCAAAGTGGTGCGAAGTGGCTGAATCCCACCGCTGCCTATGACTATCATTAAGTGTTGTACCTTAGAATTCTTGATGAAGGTATCTTTTCTTTTATGTACACTGAGAGCATATGCACCAAGACAAATTCCTTGTGTGTCCAATCACACTTGGCCAATAAAAAATTCTATTCTATTCTATTCTATTCTATTCTGTTCTGTTCTGTTCTGTTCTGTTCTGTTCTGTTCTGTTCTGTTCTGTTCTATTGTATTCTACCAAGCAAGCATTTTTCAGTGACTGTTCTCCTGCCTTGGACAGGGGAGTTGGACTAGAAGACCTCTGGGGTCCCTTCCATGAATTTCAACGAACCAGTTATTTATTTATTTTTTGAGAGCCAGTTAGGTCTAGGGGATGAGGTGCTGGTCTAGAAACCAGGAGATTGGGAGTTCTAGTCCCATTTTAGGCATGAAAACCTGCTGGATGATTATGGGCCAGTGTCTCTCTCTCTCCCTCTCTCTGTCCAACCCACCTGACAGGGTTCTTGTTGCAGGCAAAATAGGAGGAGGAAGGATTATTAGGAATCTTTGCTGCCTTGAGATACCATATTTCCCCGAAAATAAGACCTTGTCTTACATTTTTTTTGAACCCTGAAATAAGTGATTTGCCTTATTGCTATGCGCTCAAAAGCCCGACTGGGCTTATTATCAGGGGATGTCTTATTTTGGGGGGAAAGGTAGTTATAAAAATAGTAAAAGTGCATATGAATAAATAAACCAAATTATTTTCTCTTAACCATGTAGTTGAACTTGGAAACCCTGAATGGGGGTTTACAAATCAGACCTAAGGACTGGTGGCTGCAGAAAGACTGAGGTTGTGTTGGCCCAACCCAAAGTTGGCTGCTTTGTTTCACCTGGTGGGAGTATGTATATGTGTGTGTGTGTGTGTGTGTGTGTGTGTGTGTGTGTATTGAGCACAACCAAGCCCCCACCCAAACAGGACACACCCCCAGCCAATCAGAGCACAAAAAAACCTCCATCCAATCAGAGCACAGCCAAGCTCCCACCCAATCAGTTCAAACCCCCACTAGCAGTTAAAAGGAAGAAACAGCTGCGATCACACATTGCTCCCAGAAGCACGAAGCTGAAGCCTGAAGATGACGAATGAAACTTCGTCGAAACGTTGCCAAGACACTTCCAATTTTACGCGGGAGAAAACCCGAATAACCAAAGATCTACATATATATATATGTGTGTGTATATATATATATATATATATATAAAGAGATCAAATGAGGGGTCCTTGGTGCTCTCTGGTTGTTTTCTTGCAGAGATTTCATTACCCAAACTAGGAACTTCATCAGTGGTGGGTTTCATAATTTTTTACTACCAGTTCTGTGGGCGTGGCTTGGTGGGCGTGGCTTAGTGCACATGCCAGGGGGAAGGATACTGTAAAATCTCCATTCCCTCCCCAATCCAGGGGAAGGTTACTGCAAAATCCCCATTTCCTCTGGATCAGCTGGGACTTGGGAGGCAGAGAATAGATGGGAGCAGGGCCAGTCAGAAGTTTTACTACCGGTTCTCCGAACTACTCAAAATTTCCGCTACCGGTTCTCCAGAACCGGTCAGAACCTGGTGAAACCCACCTCTGAACTTCATCAGTGCATCATCATCACTACCACTAGCACTGAGGATGTTACCTAGTTTGGGTAATGAAACGTCTGCAAGAAAACAACCAAGCAGCAAGGAAACAGCCCCCTTTCCCCCCACAATAATGAGTCAAAGGTGGGTAGGAACATATTAAGAATTTTATGTCTGCAGAAAGATAAAGAACATATCCATGGAACTAGTGTCATAAAGCAAGCATGCCCTGCATCCCTTCACAACAAGTATTTATACATTTCATTCATTACATCATTGACCGACAAAATTAATCTTACATTTTAACTTTTGGTAGGCTTTAATCTATCTCCAACTTTATCTGGTATCTTATGTAACCTTTTTTTTCTTTCTAGGAACTTCTAGGAGCCTCTTGTGGTGCAATCAGCTCAAGCGAAGCCAGGCTGGCTCACAAAATGCACCATAGGATCCCATTGCCACTACAGCCACCTATCTCTTCCCCTTCCCCATCACTGTCCTGGAACTGACTAGGTGGCTCAGTGGCTAAGACAGTGAGCTTGTCAATCAGAAAGGTCGGCAGTTCAGCGGTTCGAATCCCTAGTACAGGTCTCCTGCGTGAGCAGGGGGTTGGACTAAATGACCCTCAAGGTCCCTTCCAACTCTGTTACTGTTACTGCCATCTGTTGTCACCCCTTCCCTGCTCACCTGCCTTTTGAATAAGCTTATATAGATCAGGCTACTTATGTTGTGAGAACCTACCCTATGTTGAGTGGGGAGGGGGGGAGCGGGAAATGACAGATCTAAACTTTTCCTATTCTGTGATAGGATAAGTGAGGATTTATGGCAGAATCTCATTCAATAGAGATAACATCTCTAATAAATCTCCTGCCAAGTTCAGAATAATCACTAGTGGGCCCAGCGCATTGGGAGGCTGCATTAATATGAAGTACCTCTTGGAGTCTGGGAAGCAAACCTTTCTCTCTCATATCTGTTTTACTTTGATATTAAACCAAGTACCAGAGTTCGGTATAAATTAGTGTTACAGTTTATCCTTTATTTTAAAAAGCCATGAAACTGAGTACAGTAGCTGAATTCTGGCGCACATAGAAGTAATTGACAATTGTTTCAATATATTGAGAACATTTATTTGTGGGTTAGTTTGTATCCTGCCTTTTATTATTTCTACAAACATGTCAAGGTGACAAACATATCCAGTACACCTACCTCCTATTTTCCTCACAACAACAGTCCTGTGAGGGGGATTAGGATGAGAGAGAGAGAGAGAGAGAGAGAGAGAGACCGGCCCAAAGTCACCCAGCTGGCTTTCATGGCTAAAGCGGGACTTGAACTCAAGGTCTCCTGTTTTCTAGATTGGTGCCTTAACCACTAGATCAAACAGGCTCAGAACATGACCTGAAGCTAATGAGACAAAGAAGTGGTATAAAGAATTCTTAAACTTTAACAACTTTAATTTACGTTCTAATTGTAGGATAAGTTCACAGTATTCAGAAACTATACTGCAGCACTGAGCAGAACATGGAATATGTAGAAAATTAAATTTACCCTTGTCCGATTAAATACCTATTGTATTTTAAAGGTGCACAAATTTTTTAAAAAAAGAATTTCAATTTTCCCAATTAATTTCATTGACTATTAGGTACTGGAACTCCCACCAACTGGTAAGGTTACCAGAGAAAAGCCACAACTGGAATTTCATTTGCTCCAACCCTGACTTTTTATTAAAACTTGCAAGGCTCGAGGCAGAAGCAGAATGCAGAGTTTCACACAGCTTCCTAGGGATCGCAGTTAACGTTTGATGGCATCTCCGCATGCATTTCACAAAATTGGATTGGAAAAGTGAAGACATTGCTGAGAAGTGAAATCAGTTCATAGGGAGAGAAAGGAAGAGGTGAATAAGTAGACATTTTTGCAAGGAAATGCTTAAAAATAATTTCAAAAAGAGATCACTAGATCCTGCTAAAAATGCTTGCCACAAATCCCATTTAAACCTATAAATTGACAAGATCATATTACAAGTAATTGTGTTCTCTTTGCTGACGATGTCAAACTATTTAACACCACAGACAATGCATCTATCATCCAAAAAGACCTTGATCATCTAACCACTTGGTCTAAAACTTGGCAACTCCAAATCTCAACCAGCAAATGCTCAGTCTTACATATTGGAAAAAAGAACCCAAACACTAAGTACATACTTGATGGACATTACCTTACAGATGACCCCCACCCCATTAAAGACCTTGGAGTTTTCATGTCAAATGATCTAAGTGCCAAAGCCCACTGTAACTACATAGCAAAAAAGGCTCTAAGAGTTGTAAACCTAATCTTGCGTAGCTTCTTTTCCAAAAACACTACACTACTAACCAGAGCATATAAAACATTTGCTAGACCAATTCTAGAATACAGCTCGCCTGTTTGGAACCCTCACCACATCTCTGACATCAATACAATTGAACGAGTCCAGAAATATTTCACAAGAAGAGTTCTCCATTCCTCTGAAAACAACAAAATACCTTATCCCACCAGACTTGAAATCCTAGGCTTAGAAAACTTGGAACTCCGTCGCCTTTGACAAGATCTAAGTTTAACTCATAGAATCATCTATTGTACTGCCCTTCCTGTTAAAGACTACTTCAGCTTTAACTGCAATAATACAAGAGCAACCAACAGATTTAAACTTAATGTTAACCGCTTTAATCTAGATTGCAAAAAATATGACTTCTGTAACAGAATCATCAGTGCTTGGAATACTTTACCTGGCTCTGTGGTCTCTTCCCACAATCCCAAAAGCTTTAACCAAAAACTTTCTATTATTGACTTCACCCCATTCCTAAGAGGACCATAAGGGGCGTGCATAAGCGCACAAATGTGCCTACCGTTCCTGTCCTATTGTTTTTCTTTTCTTCTTCCTATATATATATATATAGATGTTTATACCTCCCAATATTCACTCATATATACGTTTATATACTATATAATCTTTTTATATGATGTTGTGACAAAATAAATAAATAAATAAATAAATAAAGATTTTGCTTTAGGGGCAAATGAAATATGACATTAAATAGGCCATCATCGTGTGTTTGTGTGTGTGTTTGTGTGTGTCTATTCCCCTGAGAAAAAGAGCCTTTTCCTCCAGATCAGGCTTACAGTGAAGAATACAGAGTGCGGTCCATCCATTTCTATGCCATTTTATGGGGGGGAAAACCTCACTGTTCCGCAGCAGCATATTGTCACAGGCAATTGCCTGAGGATGTGAAATGGGGATGTATATTGATTTTTGGAAGAATGGAAGCACAGAGAAAGGATTAGCCACACCTCACTGTTCTGGAGTAAAAGTTATCTCCATTTCCATTTTATTTTAAAGAGTTAAACATACAAAGCAAAAAAGGCATATTGTATCCACTGTAGCTTGAGTCTTTGTGATTTCACAAAACCTTGCAAAAAAAGCTTTCACAAAATATTCTTTGTACTCATAGTTGGGTTAACCATGATGCAAAACACATTCTGCGAACAAAGTCAATATAGGCTGTATAAGAACTCTCTCACACACATACACCCCTTAATAACTAGCTGGTTATCATTCCCCCAGTTTTGTAAAATTAGACCCTGATACTTTTTCAAACCTTACCGGAAATTTAAGGCTGCTGGGTGGCTGCTATAGATATGCAGAGTAGAGTAAATTACTGTTTGGCAAATCACTTAACTAAACTGCTTAACTAAGGATAATTGCAAGCAATAAAGAAACTAAACCCCAATTTTATAGGATTTTTTTTTTTCCTTTTTGGTTCCTGAAACAATTTGACATGTTTAAATAGTCCTAGATAATTTATCTAGGGAAATGTTGGGCATTTACTTTTCTCACCGACTTAAATTTAGCATCTAATTTCTATTTCTGGCACAATATCCTCCCTTCTCATTACATGCTTCCAATTTGCATCTTAGACTTCCTAGATTAAATTTGTTAGACTTCTCTGCCACATTTGTATCGCCCATTGCATTATTTGAACTTTTGGCAGGAATGCATTATTTTGATGTATGTATTTACTCTTTTGGCATGACACCAAGCAAAAGCCATTTCAGGCATCCGAGGGACTTTGATGAATTTGTTATTTGTCATTCCTAGTAAGGAGTAGATTTCAGGATAAAGTAAAAACCTTATCACTTGCACTCAGGCTGATCCGTCACAGCATTTTCACAAATGTTATAAAACTCGGAGTTAAATTCAGTAACTAAATTCATAAGACATTAAAGACCAGAAAAGGCCAGAAAAGGACTGCATGACCACAAACAACACTATTCTGACATCAAGCCCAATAACCTATGACTGACATTTAGATAATTTATATTGAGGAGGTATGGATGGCAGGAGAGCTTAAACCATTATACAGATATAGGTTAAATAGATTTTACCTGGCATTCTCAAGGCTATGACTTTAATTCTATGCCATTTCCTTATGTATATATTCCCTGAAGCAATGATTCCCAAATTTTGAAATAGAACAGCCCCTTAAAACAATAAATGTGTACAAAATACAGGTAGTCATAGACTTATGACCACAACTGAGCCCCAAATTTCTGTTGTTAAATGAAACAATTGTTAAGTGAATTTAACGACCTTTCTTGCCACAGTTTTTAAGTGAATCATTGTAGTTGCTAAGTTAGTAACACGGTTGTTAAGTGAATCCGGCTTCCCCATTGACTTTGCTAGGCAGACGATCCCAGAGTCATGTGATCACCTTTGTGTGATCACATGACTCTGGGACACTGCAACCATCATAAATATGAGTCAGTTGCCAAATGTTTGAATTTTGATCATATGACCATGGTGCTACTGCATGTCTTAAACGTGAAAGACAGTCGTAAGTCAGTCTTTCAGTACCATTTACAACTTCGAATGGTCGCTAAATGAATCATTGCAAGTCGAGGACTACCTTTGGTCCATCGCATCAACCTGGTGATATCTTCTGTTTACTGCATGTATATCTTCAAACTGCGGCATCTCAGGGACAAGAGTTCACCTTCACCTATTCTGAAAATAAAGAATTACTATTGTAAACTGAAATCATAACCTTTAAGTGAAGTTCTCTTGCAAGTGATTTAGAGATGGCTTGTAATGATTTCACTGGGAGATGTTCTTTTCAAAACTGGCAATTTTAAAAAGGGTGGGAGATACTTGGGAGACTCTCCAGAAACATTTGGAAAGGACATAAAAGAGACAAAAAATATTCTCGGAAATACTGATATGAAAGCCTTCCTTACAACTACTTATAAAATCAACTCACATCAAGGGATGGTTTGAGGTAGTAAAAAGCCTACTCTTTCTCAGAGGTATCAATTGACTTTTTTTTTCCCAGTCAGGAAAGTGACAGAAAAATGACCAACATAATTTCTTTGTTTTGAAATTTGATTTTTATTCTGTTTCAGTGATGAAGTAAGGAAATGGAACATGGCCTGATAGGTTTAATGCAGGATGGATGCATTAAGGAAGGTAACTGGTGGCTTCGGGTGGGGGGGAATCATGTACCAATCACTCTCCTTATCATGGAAGTCGGGCAGGGCCAGAGCTAGGGGATGAGTGCGATTTGACTCTTAGTATCAAATCTCCAGTGATCTTTTTTTTGGGACTCTCCTGGTCTGCCAAAGTGGGCCCATTTTTCCCTTTCGATATTTCTCTCTGTCTCTCCCCTCTCTTGTCCATCACATTCTTACTTGCCTCCTCTTTTCTCTCTCTCTTATCTCGCTCACTTGCTCTACCACTCATTTATTCATTCATTCATTCATTCATTCATTTATATTGCATATTTCTAAACTGTCCATCTCTCTTAAAGAGAGGCTCTGGATGGTGTACAATATAATATAGCCAATAAATAAAACAAAATACAAAAATTAACATGACAATTAAAAATCAAAACAGAGTAAAAAAAAATTCTAAAATTATAGAATAATGACAATTAAACATCAAAAGGTAGGAAATCCTAAAATTGTCATTTAACATTGGATTATTCCATCCAGTCAAGTGACTAGCCACCCCCACAGTTGTGTGGTCCTCTGTGCCCCCCCATGCAAGGCCGTAGAGTCAAAAAGAAAAGTTTTGACTCAGCTCCATCACCCAGCTTCTGCACCATCATCCATTCCATCATCCTTCACCATTAACATCTCACCATTCTATTTTGCTCCATTTTCTGCCCATCACTTTTGCAGTGTTTCTCATCTTTGTCAACTTTAAGATGTGTGGACTTCACATCCCAGAATTCCCCAGTCAAAATGCTGGCTGAGGTATTCTGGAAGTTGAAGTCCACACATCTTAGAATAGGTTGAGAAATACTGACCTATTATAATCAGTATGTCCCTCTCACCCCATTGCTCTCATTCATCTCTTTCTCACATAAATCTCCCTTGTATACTTTCTCATTTGCTTGCCTCTTTCCATCTCTCATCCTTCTCATTTTCTCTTTTGCTCTCTTTTGCTCTTTCATTCATACTTGATGTCTCGCTCAGTCTAAAACTAGCTGCTGGGGAGCTGCTGGGGAGATACTGGTGGATTGACTGTCCCACTTCAGACAGCACTACTTTGCTATCCATGTAGCTAGGAATCTGAATAGCCCCTGATAATAGTGGTTTGAGTCAGGTATCTGGTGCCTAATGCAAAATAGTCATGAAGGGAAGCCACCAGTGATCAGAGAAGAGGAACCATGCCTGAAGCAGCCGAAACCAGCCAAGAAAGAGTAGGGCAGAATCAAGATTCTGCTGTCATTCGCACAACCGCCTTTGACATCCCGTGTCATATATTCAGCAAGACTTGGGTTGGGAGAAGATGGAAAACACCATTTTAACCAGTGGTAGTCAACCTGGTCCCTACCGCCCACTAGTGGGCCTTCCCGCTTTCATGGTGGGCAGAAGGGTTTTGTTCAATACTGAAGCACTTTCCTTTTTAAAAAAAATTTATTGACCTTTTAAAAAAAATTCATAGCATTATTTAAAAACATTTTCATTAGGTTTTCATAAAATTCTCCGTGACAATTTAAATTTCTGAAAATATACTATTTGTATCGCCCGCGCATAAGTTTAGTTCACGTTACGTAAGTGAAACTAAATGGCGCTATAGTACAGCCACAAACAAAAGAGCCTCATTCCAGAATAGCTCGCGCATCTCCCCCCACACTACCCAACTGTAACTGACAAGCAGAGCTGGTAGCCTGCACCCCCCCAACCCACGATGCGCGAGAGGCATGCGCAGATGACGATACACTTTATAAATCACCATTACTGTGGAATCAGTGTACGGTTAGAAAATTTTACTACTAACAGAGATACAAAAATGGGCGGTAGATATAAAAAGGTTGACTAATTTATTTATTTTTATTTATTTATTTTGTCACAACATCATACAAAAACATTATATAGCATATAAACATATATATGAGTAAATGTTAGGAGATATAAGCATATATATATATAGGAAGAAGAAAAGAAAAAAAATAGGACAGGAACAGTATGCACGTTTGTGCGCTTATGTACGCCCCTTATGGTCCTCTTAGGAATGGGGTGAGGTCAATAGTAGAAAGTTTTTGGCTAAAGCTTTTAGGATCATGAGAAGAGACCACAGAGTCAGGTAAAGTATTCCAAGCACTGATGATTCTGTTACAGAAGTCATATTTTCTGCAATCTAGATTAAAGCGGTTAACATTAAGTTTAAATCTATTGGTTGCCCTTGTATTATTGCAATTAAAGCTGAAGTAGTCTTTGACAGGAAGGACATTACAATAGATGATTCTGTGAGTTAAACTTAGGTCTTGTCGAAGGCGACGGAGTTCAAGGTTTTCTAAGCCTAGGATTTCAAGTCTGGTGGGATAAGGTATTTTGTTGTTTTCAGAGGAATGGAGAACTCTTCTTGTAAAATATTTCTGGACACGTTCAATTGTATTGATGTCAGAGATGTGGTGAGGGTTCCAAACAGGTGAGCTGTATTCTAGAATTGGTCTAGCAAATGTTTTATATGCTCTGGTTAGTAGTGTAGTGTTTTGGAAAAGAAGCTAAAAATTAGGTTTACAACTCTTAGAGCTTTTTGCTATGTAGTTGCAGTGGGCTTTGGCACTTAGATCATTTGACATGAAAACTCCAAGGTCTTTAACGGGATGGGGGTCGTCTGTAAGGTAATGTCCATCTAGTATGTACTTAGTTTTTGGGTTCTTTTTTCCTATATGTAAGACTGAGCATTTGCTGGTTGAAATTTGGAGCTGCCAATTTTTAGACCAAGCGGTTAGATGGTCAAGGTCGTTTTGAATGATAGAAGTGTTGTCTGTGGTGTTAAATAGTTTGACATCATCAGCAAAGAGAACACAATTACTTGAGATATGGTCACAAAGATCATTAATGTATAATATAAAGAGTGTTGGTCCAAGGACGCTGCCTTGAGGAACGCCACTCTTGACAGGAACAGGATTTGATTAAAGTATTGCCAATTTTGACCACTTGTTGTCTGTTAGACAGAAAAGCAGATATCCATTTGTGGAGGGGTCCTGAGATGCCATAGGATGTTAGTTTTAGGAGAAGTTTATCGTGTACTACTGAATCAAAAGCTTTGCAGAAGTCTATGTAGATTGCATCTATTGATTTGCCTTGATCTAGATTTGAAGTCCATATGTTTTTGCAGTGGAGAAGTTGTAAGTTACATGATAACTGAAACCAAATTGTTTGTTGGAGAGTAGGTTGTTAGTTTCTAAGTGTGAGGTAATGGATTGGTTGATGATAGATTCCATGACTTTGCAGGTGACGCAGCAAAGGGAGATCGGTCTGTAGTTTTCGACTAAGCTGGGGTCTCCTTTTGAAGATGGGGATGACTGTGGCTAGTGACCAAAGTTTGGGAAGAGAACTGGTAGTGAAAGCTTTATCAAAGATAATACTTAGGGGTTCAGCTATATTAATGGAAAGTTTTTAAGAAATATGCACATAGTCCATCAGGTCCAATAGAAAGCGATGGTTTTAAGTTGTGAAGAGCTTTACCAACGTTGTCTTCTGTGAAATCTATATGAGTTAAATCATCATAGTCATTGCTGGTTCGTTTGTGGAGTGGTGGATATGTGGTATCGGAGTTAACAAAACTGAGCCAAAGAAAATGTTGAAGAGGTTTGCTTTGACTGTTTCGTCATTGCATTCTTTGTTGTTAGAATCTTTTAGTGGTGGGATGGATCTTGAGTCTTTAAGTTTATTGTTGACAAAATTATAAAAGGCACGATTGGAATTTGTGCGTAGAAGGTTCTCTTCTTGCTTGGTGTGGTAATTTGTGCATTCAGTTTTTATTTGGTTGCATATGTTTCTGTAGCGGTTTGTGAAATTTGTAACATAGCCTTCTTTGTTTCTTTTCAGAGGATTTTTTTGATTGAAGCTTTTTTATTGATATGGGTAGTTTGTTTTTCTTGGTCATGGTAGTCATTCGTGGTACATATAATTTAATGACTCTATTGATTTCAAGTAGGAAGATTCTATAGAGGTCACCAGCGGTTATGCAGGTTGCAAACAGATTTTGCCAGTTCAGAAATGAAAGATCGTTGTTTATAAGGTCGTAATTGGCTTTTTTGAAGTTGTAGTTGGGAGTTCTGTTGTTATGACGATTTAAGTATGGACGTATATTGAGACGAAAATCAATCATGCAGTGGTCACTGTTTGAAAAAGGTTCTTTAATTTGTAGTCCGTAAATTGAGTTTGGATTGTTGCAGAAGATGAGGTCAAGGCAGTTGTTGAGTCTTGTATTGTTAGTTACAAGTTGTTCAAGACCTAGGTTTGTAACAGCGTTGTATAGTGTAGTATGGATTGGGTCAGTTGAACATTCATTAGTTGTCCAGTTAATGAGAGGTAGATTTAGGTCACCCAGGAAGATGAGAGGGTATGGGCAAGAGGTAGCCCATGTTAGCATTGAGGTTAGCATATTTGCATGGGTAATATCATAGTCAGGGGCTCTGTAGCATAGTAAGAATCGAAGAGTAATGTCAAGGGATAGGTCGCATACTATAGTTTCAGGAAGAGAGAGTTTATGTGCTACTTGGATATTTTTTAGATTCAGTGACTTTTTGTAAAAGATAGCCACTCCACCACCTCTTCGGTTTTCCCGATCTGATCGATAGACTTGATATTCTTTGTTTGAGATAATGGAGTCAGGAAGGGATGAATTCAGCTATGTTTCACAAACAAAAATGATATCAAATGTGCCACTGTTTAATAAGAGGATAAATTCAGGTAATTTGTTGACTATGCTTCTTGCATTTATCAATTTGCATTTGAGATCTGAAGTGATTGGTGTTGAAGAGGTAAAGGGCGTGCATACCTAGTTTTGGATGTTAGTAGGTTGGGGGTTGTGTACAATAGATGGTTGTATAGATGGTTGAATGGTAGTTTGGTTGTTTGGATGGATGGTTGTTTGGATGGCTGGTTGGGTGGATTGTTGGGTGGCTGTTTGGATGGCTGGTTGGATGGCTGGTTGGATGGCTGATTGGATGGCTGGTTGGATGGCTGGTTGGATGGATGGCTGGTTGGAGACTACTCCTGATTTTAACATTAGATTGGATAAATATGAAATTAGGTAACTCTGTTATGGCCTTAGAGCAAAAGAAAGGCTGGATCCTGCTTTTAAAAGGATGTACTTTCAAGGTATAGTTAAGGGGACATGTGGATGAGCCCTTTCAACATAGTTGTAGAAATTCCCAAACAAGGTTTAGCTGATGCCAGAAAAGATGGGAAAGGATTCTGTTTGGACCCAGGAGTAAAGAAGCAAATTGGGAAAAGACAAAAGAGAAAAACCATCATTTTTCTCTTTTACTCCCATATTTTGCTACTTTTACAAATTATCCAGCTGAGGTCCTCGTCAAATTACAACCATCCAGTTTTCTGTCTACTTTTATCTTCTCTGTGTTGCCCGTTGACATTAACTAAGGAAAGACAGGTCTAAATAATTGGTCCTAGCCTAAAGTATCCCCCATTGGGCTGAGTTAATGATTTTATTATACCACATCTTGTGCCACTATCAGTCTGAAGTGTCACATTATTATATCTGCTCTGCGACAAACACTCACTTTTTTGCTGTTGGACAAGAGCCTTCAATTAGATTAGGAGGCTTGGTGGTGCAGTGGTTAGAATGAGGTATTGTAGGGTAACTCTGCCCACAGTCTGGAGTTTGATCCCGATGGGGCTCAGGGTTGACTCAGCCTTCCATCTTTCTGAGGTCGGTAAAACGAGGACCCAGATTGTTGGGGACAATATACTGACATTTGTAAACCACTCAGAGAATGCTATAAAGTACTATGGAGCAGTATAAGAGTCTAACTGCTATTGCTATTGTTATTATTCAAATCCTTTCATTTGGCTGCTTATTAGCTATGATATTCTTTCTGCCATCTCCAAAAATGAGCACCCAGTCAAGCCACGTGGTAATTTATTTATTATTTATTTAATCAAATCTCATGGCTGCATGACGACTGGATGATTGTGAATGTCTTGTAAAAACAATGCATATAAAGAAAAATACAGCCCATGGGAAGAGCAGAACGGGTCATTCCATGTCAGGTGGTCTGAGGATCCCTGTTTGACCACCATGGACTTCAATGAAATCTTGTGTGAACATGCACACATGACCCTTGCTATCCATGTAGCTAGGAATGAACATTGGTAAAGTGTTAAGTTTCACGTTTCTCATACCTTTCCTTCCAGAGATATAAAAGGCCAAACTTCAACCTTTTTTTCCAAGCTGCAATATTTTTGGCCAACTTTGCTCCGAATTATCTTAGGTGGAGAACACTTGTGAGAATGTTTTTATAAAGGAAAAGGAAGAGACGGAATATTATCAAATATGGACCAAATGGTATGAGTGGTTGGAGAATAGGAAAACTGAATAGAAAAAAAAGGATGGAGAAGAGAAGATAACAAATGTGTAAAATATTGTAAATAAATGAAACTAGATGTAAAGGGACGATAAAGTCAAAGATAGTAAAAAAGAAGGGAAAAAGGGAATGTATAAAGCAGAAAGCTGAAGGAACGAAACCGTCATGTAAAAAGAAAACACAGATTATGTGTTTATGTTATGTATGTTTGTCTTGTGTTGTGTCGTTGTAATAAAACCAATAAAAACTTTAAAAAAGGAGAGAGAATGTTTTTATTATTTTGTTTTAATAGAGCACAAAAAGTCGTACAAGATGACCAAGTTTTGTTTCTCTCAACAAAATATTGCTGGAGATATTATGCCTCAAAGTTGCTGGAACCTCAGAGTCTTACTGTCAAAGGCTGCAGTACGGGCTCACACAAATGACTATATCTCCTCAAATATTGCATCGGCACACATAACACTTTACTCATGTTCATTGGGGACATGTGTGCATGTTCACACAAAATTTCATCGAAATCCGTGATGGTCGAGCAGGGCACTTTTCTGAAATCAGACCACTTGACGTGGAATGACCCGGATATCAACTATAAACAACCTATGACAGAAGGCAGGAGTTCAATCTGTAGCATTTTCAGAATGACGAGGAATAACATTAGGTCATCCATAAGAATCAAAAGCAACAGTTCGGATTGCACAAACTTTGCACAAACCTATGGAGTTCATGAATTCCATGATTCAGAGTGACCATAAGCAAAGTCACACTTCAAAATGCATTACACTTTGCCAAGCCATCTAGCTACAATACGGTCATAATTTATACTATTGGGGCAGGAGTCTAACAAATTCCATCATAAAATGTAAATAAAAATTCCAAAGCGGAACTCCTTCCCTGTGCTCTCTGAGTCACTTTATGCTATCTATAGAAGAGAAGCACAAAATTATTACTTTACTGCCTAAGAGAGGAGATTGAAATCAATGCCCGAACACTCTTATGGCCACTAAAGTCATCCCATATCTCTCTGTCTATAGAATCAATAAACATCTATTTGCTAGAGCAGCCAACAGCAGGGTTCTGATTGACTCACTGCCTAGTACATGAAATACAGGGTGCAATTACTATTAAGCACTTGAGAAAATAAATGCATTTTGGGCTTGAAACTCAATGTGTTAGCAATTATGATAATTATTTTTTCCTTTCTGGAACCTGTCTGTTCTCTCACAATTCTGTTTCAGGTATACTATTCAATGGTGGGTTGCTACTGGTTCACACCGGAATGGGCAAACTAGTAGTGGCGGTGGGGGATGGCTCCGCCCACCTGCCCGGACACTTCTGCGCATGTGCAGAAGCGCCCTGCACGTGAGCGCATACATTCACACGCGCGAACCGGTAGCGACGGGATTTGGAACCTGCCCCGATACTATTCTGAGAAATTTGTGAATTGTAAGAAAAAAAATAAAGGTGAGAGGGAAGTTTAGAGTTACATGTTAACATTTTTATGTCACGTGGAGCTAAATGGGAGTCATTGGTCCTGAGCTAAACAGAAGTCATCAATTAACTGCAATATGAAACAAGCAAAAGGTTAAAAGGTTATGATATTTATGGAGTTACTTTCCAAGCACATCTAAATTATAGTAAAGTAACCAAAATACCTTTACAATCCCCAAGGCATGTCACAACTTTTGAGCACCCCTAATGTTTGGAAATTGAAAGTTGAGAAAATTGACACCCACTACTTAGTGACAGAAGAAAAATCCAAGACAATTTTAACCAGATTAGATTGTAGACTGAAAATCAGAATTCAGATTTTTCATTTGCCATTTTCCAGGATAGCCATGGAATCGCATGCATTTCAATGACTCATATTATGTCTTGTCAAGTCAACCTGGTGCCCTCCAAAAGCCTAAGATATTTCTCCCATTATTTCCATTCAGATACTTTCATATTGTGCTTGCTAGTAATAATAGCAATAACACTTAGACTTCTATATGGCTTCATAGTGCTTTACAGCCTGCTGCAAGCAGTTTACAGAGTCAGCATATTGCCCCCAACAAACTGGGTCCTCATGTTACCCATCATGGAAGGATGGAAGGCTGAGTCAACTCTGAGCCAGTCAGAATCAAACTCCTGGCAGTGGAACGCAGAGCTAGCTTGCAATACAGTACTGCATTCTAACTACTGCACCACCAAGCCTCCTCAACAGGATTGCAATCCAACTCATCTGAACGGTATCAGGGTAGGGAAGGCCTGGTCCTGCATTATATCTGTGGCATGGCTCTGTTCTACATAATTCACCTTTTTGGTTAGGATTCATTAACTATCTTTTGAAGTATTCACTCTGAGACTTCGTTAAGAAACCTGAACGACACACAGATTATTTCCTATTTCCCAGGCTTGACAAGATCATAATCTGCATTGTAGTGTAAATTATTGATTGAGTCTGGATGGTGGAGACATTTGATTATACTGTATAGTAGGCTTGCTTTTAAGATGATATAAATATATAATCTAAATTTTGCCACCAGGGAATAATTAAATACCTGATTTTTTAATTTCTAGAACTGATCATTATAGTGGACTCAGTATTCTTTTTTATAGTGCTCTGTAGTTTCAGAGTTCTGAAGCAAAATTAAATGTGTATATATACATGATAAAATGCACAGGACTTCTTATGTCCCTTAAACAACTCATAGTTTATTTCTTATATCCCTTCAACTTAATATTTCTACTCCTTCAATATCATATTTCTTTTTTCATTTCTGGAACAGTCTGCCACTAACAAGGGACAAGGGACGTAGTCTATCTCTCAGCCCAGTTAGTCGCTTCTACTTTAGTGGAGTTCTCCTATTCGATTGTGTTTGATTGTCAGTCTAGGTTCCCATCCTAATTCCTCTTTAGTCGAAGACAGTTTAAGGAATCTAAATACCGTATATACTCGAATATAAGCCGATCCGAGTATAAGCCGAGGTCCCCAATTTTACCCCAAAAACTGGGGTAAACTGGGGACTCGAGTATAAGCCGAGGGTGGGAAATGAGGCACCTACCGGTTGGGGAAACCCTCCCTCCCTCAGCTGAGAAGGCTGGCGGCTCCCCCGCCCGCCCCTCTCACTGCACCGCAGGGCTTCAGTCCGTAAAATGTGAAAAAGAAAAAAAAAACTCGAGTATAAGCCGAGGGCTTAAAAAAAAAAACTGATAGAAAAGTAAGCCTGTCTACCCAGGTATAGTCAAAATTTCAGCAAATGTGCATAAAAAAAAACTCAAGAAGTCGCCTAATAAATGAGTCCCGCACCCTGACTGATAATCTACATTTCCCCAAAGAGTATTACAATCTCTCTTTCTTGTTTTCATCGTTCATGGAACACATAATTTCTAAACTCATTGTAATGTGAGTCAGCAATGACCAGGAACAGTAATTTGAAAATGTTATGCTGCCAGAGCAACGGGCACGGTGAGCTAGATATAGTGGGTAGACGTGGGACAGTATAAATTGTAGATATTATGGAGGTTGTTAGGGAACTGCTTTTTTCAGTTATGGTTCCTGGTTCTTTTCAATGTATAATTTTATTCTAATATATTATATTAGAAGATATTAGAAAGTTGGTGGTCAGCTTTCAAATAATCGGGCAATTTAACTCCTTACTCTATAGCAGTGCTTCTTACCCTTAGCAACTTTTAAGAGTTGTGGACCTCAACTCCCAGAATCCCCCAGCAACAACTCTCTGGGAGTGGAAGTCCACATCTCTTAAAGTTGCCAATGTTGAGAAACGCTGCTCTCTAAAGTCTCTTTATTATCCACGCACAGCAGTAATTCAGGAGGCATGTTAAAATAAGTTCTTGAGCTACTTTTATATTATGATCATTTCTTTGAACATTGAGGTGAGGGAATTACGTATTAGGGTGGGGAAAACAAGTCAGGTGATTGTGTCTACCTTTTTATTAAATGCAAATGTGGGTTTGTACAAAATGCTTTGCAAACTACCCAGTAAGAGGGATGTGGAGCATAATCTTTCTGCACTCCACTTCTATTAGTTATAGTATTCCTTTATCTATCAAAAGAGAAACAGGGAACCAAGTAGTCCCTCTGAGTTGACATACAGAACTCTGACATTAGCCTAGCATTAGAGACTTTAAGATGGAGGAAACTCCTGGGGGAATCGTTACAAATCCAGGCTGCCAATCATAGGTTTTCTTCCTCATTTGTTTAGCTTCCTAAACATCTTGATTCCTGACAGAGATGCATCTGGCATAACAATCGACGGTGATGATTGAAGAATGGAAGAAGTGCTTAATATTCCAGGAAGTTGCTTACCTGCCTAACAGGATATTCCTTTCCTTGCTCAGGGAAGAAAGCAAAGGCCTTCGTGATCCCTTGGAAAATAAAGATGCAGAAGGAAAATCAGAGCATCTGCTCACTAAGATTCTGGTTTTCACTGCTTGCAGAAATGCTAAAGGCTTGGGGAAGGGCAGAAGGAACTATAGGGGATTTGGGACCAATTGGCCCTACAGCCCTCATAGACCCATTTCTAATGGATTAAAGATCCAAAACATAAATGGAAAGAAATGCAGTATTGCAGGCAAATTCTGCCTACAGCCTGCAGTTCGATCCTGACTCAGACTTCCATCCTTTTGAGGTCGGTAAAACGAGGACCCAGATTGTTGGGAGCAGTATGGTTACATTGTCAACCACCCAGGGAGTGCTGTAAAGCTCTATGGGGCAGTATAAGAGTCTAAGTTCTATCGCTATTGCTATTGTATTGGATAACCATATGTCCAGGATGGACTAAGGAGGTTAGACTAGAACAGGGGTCTCCAGCCTTGGCAACTTTAAGCCTGGTGGATTTCAACTCCCAGAATTCCCCAGCCAGCAAAGCTAGAAAACTAGCTTTGGACTTGAAGACCACCAACCTTCCAGCCCTATGATTCTGTGATTCTATCATTTTAACACTGAAAGAAGGCAGCTAGGAGCTGAAAAAGGTATGCTCTTATACCCGTGATGGCGAACCTATGGCATGCGTGCCCGAAGTGGCACATGAAGCCATCTTTCTGGGCACACGAGCTGCCGCCCAACTCACCTGCAGCTGTACATGCATGCGCGCCCCAGCTGGTGTTTAGGCCTCCGGTGTGCATGCATGCAATTCAGGGGATCCAGCTGGTCTTCTGAGCTCTCACGCGCATGTGGCATGTGCATGAGAGTACTTGTGCGCAGCGCACACATGCTCAGATGGTGCAATTGCGAGTGCAGTGCACAGGAGGGAGCCATGCAAAACCTGTGCGCATGCACAGATGTGATTGCGCACACAGGGCACAGGGGGACCATGCGCAAAAGCCATGTGCATACACAGATGGTGTGGTTGTGCATGCAGCGCATGGGGAAGGAGCCGCACGTTAGCATGGATGGGATGCACACATGCGAAGCACATACCTGTCCGGCAGTCGGTTATTAAAAGGTTCGCCACCACTGCTCTATACAAGCCACCACCTACTCAGAAACTCTAAGCAAGGAGTGGAAAACTGATTGCTTCCAATTCATTACATTCCTCACCTTTGACCAAGCTGGGTGAGTTCTTGGGAACTGTAATTTAGCAATATTTGGAGCCAGAGTATTGCCAGAGACTGTACTATTGTTTTACAACAAAAAGCATGACCTGATACAATTATGGAACATGGAGTTAATTTAACAAGGAGGACTTAGGGGAGTTCAGGTAGTCTGCATCTATCCTAACTAAAAATATTCTCATGCCTGATACTTTAAGTCCCTATTCTATTTGTATTTCAACAGATCTCCCTGGAAAACAGAGATGGAGGGAGAAGATTGCTTTGTGCTACTGTTGTGAAGATTCCTCTGCCAGCTGAGACCAGGAGTATACAGAAGGCTTAAGAAAAACTTTGGCTGTAGGAAGGCTGTCATAGGGCAACCATTAATGAGTATTATTAAGTTTGGAATTAACTGTGCTAAACATGGCCCTGAAAAAATATTATAATGGTATAATTATAACTGACAACTCAGTTTTAAAATTTGTACAATGTGCGCGTGTGTGTGGTGAAAAGAGTAATACCAAGCTGTACAATTGCTTCATGGATTTTATGGGATTTTTAATGTGTTTTTTTTTTTTTTTTTGAAAGAAGAAAGAGAATTAGAATTAGGCACAGAGCAACAGAAGCAATTGTAGGGCACAAGAAAACAAGGACATCATACTATCATAAACAGCAGGCATTTAGAGGTTAAGTAATTTTAGGGATACGTGTTGCCATGTGCAACGATGACTAAAGTTTGCCCAGGTACCGGTACCTCAAGGTCATCTTACTTTTTTGCACTTCTTCGTTCATTATACATCAAGTATACTCAATGCTGAATATGAATAGAACACGCAGCCCACAATTAAATAAAGTATGAAACACAAAAAGGGCACAAGACACTTTCACAATCTGTCTGTAAGTTAGAACAGACTTTGCCAACTTGGATACTGCTCCCCATGTGTTAGACTATATGTTTTCTCTGCTTCAGCCAGCAAACTCAATCATTTGCTTATGCTTTCCAGGAATCATTGATACAAACTGACCTTGATTTAGAGTAAAGAGCGAACTTAATTGGTGTGCTGTAACCTACTCCCACATATTATCGAAGGTTGTAAAAAAATGCATCTATGTTCTGAATATCTGCTATTTATTTTTTTTAACCCTGCCTATTGCTTTATAAATAACTGAAGGCAGCAAGCATACAACATGCTCCTTCTTCCTTTTAATTTTCCCCGTAACTGGACTTTCAGCTGGAAAGTAACTGGACATAACTGGACCTACAAGATTAGTTGGGTTGAGAGAGACAGTGCGACTGGCCCAATATTACCCAGTTGGCTTTTATGGCTAAAGTGGGACTAGAACTCATGATCTCCTGGTTTCTAGGCCAGCACCTTAACCCACTACACCAAACCGACTCTCCCCTCCTCCAATGCAAATTACTTCATAGAACTGTTTATCAGCTGTCCCATTGAAGAACTCATAAGACTATAAAGAAATATAAATCCTTCCATTCCCCATAATTCAGTCAGAACTGAAGAACCTTCTTGGATGAGAAGTGAAACGTCTTCAAGGAATAAAAAGGAAGTCCAGTTGTCTTTTTAAAAGCACCTTTGGGAGAACAATGACTAGGATGACTGAGAATCTCCATAGACATATGACTTTAAATTGATCTAATGAATACCTTTCTTCAATGTGGCTTTAACTGTTTCTTTTATGGCCAACAGGCTACATTTGTACTTAATGACAGACACATTATTAAAAGGGATACTTTCACTTAAAAACTTTCTTTTTTTTTTGCCCTGTAATTAGAACCTCAATTATAGGGAAGTTGTCTTGTCAGGGGATGAAAACTCCCCATGCCTCTTAGAAACAGATAACGATCCATCTGTTAAACTACTGAAGTTTGCAGATGACACAATAGTGATTGGTCTCATTTGAGACAATGTGAATCCGCATACAGACAGGAGGTTGAACAACTAGCCTTGTGGTCTGACCAGAACAATCTGGAACTGAACACACTCAAAACTGTAGAAATAGTGGTGGACTTTAGGAGAAACCCTCCCATACTACCATACTACCACCTCTTACAATACTAGACAACACAGTATCAACAGTATCAAATTTCTAGGTTCTACTATATTGCAAGATCTAAAATGGACAGCTAACATCAAAAACATCATCAAAAACACACAACAAAGAATGTTCTTTCTGCGCCAACTCAGTAAGCTCAAACTGCCCAAGGAGCTGCTGATCCAATTCTACAGAGGAATTACTGAGTCTGTCATCTGCACCTCTATAACTGTCTGGTTTGGTTCTGCAACCCAACAAGAAAGACACAGACTTCAGAGGATAATTAGAACTGCAGAAAAAATAATTGCAACCAACCTGCCTTCCATTGAAGACCTGTATACTGCACAAGTCAAAAAAAGGGCTGAGAAACTATTTACAGACCCCTCACATCCTGGACATCAACTGTTTCAACTCCTACCCTCAAAACGACGCGATAGAGCACTGCACACCAGAACAACTAGACATAAGTACAGTTTTTCCCCGAACGCCTTCACTTTGCTAAATAAATAATTCTCTCAACACTGTCAAACTATTTACTAAATCTGCACTGCTATTAATCTTCTCATTGTTCCCATCACCCATCTCCTTCCACTTATGACTGTATGACTGTTGCTTGTATCCTTACTATTTATATTGATATTGTTTCCTGATTGCTTATCTGTACCCTATGACTATCATTAAGTGTTGTACTTTAGAATTCTTGATGAACGCATCTTTTCTTTTATGTACACTGAGAGCAGATACACTCCTTGTGTTTCCAATCACACTTGCCCAATAAAAAATCTGGAGAAGTTGGTGGGTCTATTTTATTTTATTTATATCTCTTCTTTACTATTTTTTATAAATAACTCAAAGTGGTGAATGCACGTACAATACTTATTCTGCCTCCTATTTTCCCCACAACAACAACCCTGTGAGGTGGATTAGGCTGAGAGAGAGTGACTGGTTTAAAGTCACGCAACTGGCTTTCGTGACTCAGGCGGGACTAGAACTCCTTCTTGTCTAGCCTAGTGTTTTAACCACTAAACCAAATTGGCTCTTATTAATTAATTGTCTCAACAATAAACCATCTCCATAGGTTGCTCTATCTATATATCTCATAAATATCTAGGACCCTTATGAAGAATGTTTGTCCAGCTGAATGGCAGAGATTCTCCTTCCTATCCAGGTTCTTCCTGAGGTAATCCTGATGCATTGTTCTCACGCATGTTGTCATCCTGCTATTTATTTATTTATTTATACGTACACAATTTTATATATCTCCTATTTCTTTGGTCTCATAGAGGTTTACAAACAACTAGCCCTCTGAAAGAGGTCCCATTTCTCACGTGGCTTTGGTAGACATACTTAGACATACTACAACAAAGAATGTTCTTTCTGTGCCAACTCAGGAAGCTCAAACTGCCCAAGGAGCTGCTGATTCAGTTCTACAGAGGAATTATTGAGTCTGTCATTTGCACCTCTATAACTGTCTGGTTCAGTTCTGCAAGACAGACACAGACTTCAGAGGATAATTAGAACTGCAGAAAAAACAATTGCTACCAACCTGCCTTCCATTGAAGACCTGTATACTGCACGAATCAAGAAGAGGGCCGTGAAAATATTTACAGATCCCTCACATCCAGGACATAAACTGTTTCAACTCCTACCTTCAAAACGACGCTATAGAGCACTGCACACCAAAACAATTAGACACAAGAACAGTTTTTTCCCGAAGGCCATCACTCTGCTAAACAAATAATTCCCTCAACACTGTCAAACTATTTACTAAATCTGCACTACTATTAATCTTCTCATCGTTCCCATCACCAATCTCTTTCCACTTATGACTGTATGACTGTAACTTTGTTGCTGGCAATCCTTATTTATTTATTTATTTATTTATTTATCAAACTTCTATACCGCCCTTCTCCCAAAGGACTCAGGGCGGTGTACAGCCTTCATTTAAAACAATTAATATACATATTAAAAGAACCATTAAAAAGCTTATTCAATAAAAGGCCAAATTAAAACCGTCGATTGACCATAAAAATACCCAATAAAATTGCCATTAAAAGTTTAAAATTTAAATTTAGAATTTAAAAAGTCAGGCCAGTCCTGCTTGTATAAATAAATAAGTTTTCAGTTCCCGGAAGGTCCAAGGTCAGGCAATGAAACCGGGGAAGTTCGCTCCAGAGTAGGTGCTCCCACAGAGAAGGACCTTCCTGGGGCCGCCAGCCGACACTGCTTGGCGGACGGCACCCTGAGAAGACCCTCTCTGTGAGAGCGCACGGGTCGGTGGGAGGCATGTGGAACAGCAGGCGGTCCCGTAAGTACCCGGCCCTAAGCCATGGAGCGCTTTGAAGGTGGTAACTAAACCTTGAAGCGCACCCGAAGACCACAGGTAGCCAGTGCAGACTGCGCAGGAGTGGTGTTACCCGGGAGCAACGCGGTGCTCCTCAATCACCCGCAGCTGCATTCTGGACTAACTGCAGTCTCCGGGTACACTTCAAAGGTAGCCCCATGTAGAGAGCATTGCAATAATCCAGTCGAGAAGTGACGAGAGCATGAGTGACCGTGCATAAGGCATCCCGGTCAAGAAAGGGGCGCAACTGGCGGACCAGGCGGACCTGGTAAAAAGCTCTCCTGGAGACGGCCGTCAAGTGATCTTCAAACGACAGCCGTTCATCCAGGAGAACGCCCAAGTTGCGCACCCTTTCCGTTGGGGCCAGTGACTGTTGCAGCTGACTGTACCGGGATGCCGGCATCCACAGCCACTCCGTCTTGGATGGATTGAGTCTGAGTCTGTTTCTCCCCATCCAGACCCGTACGGCCTCCAAACAACGGGACAGCACTTCGACAGCTTCGCTGGGGTGGCCTGGGGTGGAAAAGTACAGCTGAGTATCATCAGCGTACAGATGATAACTCACCCCAAAGCCACTGATGACCTCGCCCAACGGCTTCATATAGATGTTGAACAGGAGGGGCGAGAGAATCGACCCCTGCGGGACCCCACAAGTGGGGCGCCGCGCCGATCTCTGCCCCCTGTCAACACCGACTGCGACCGGTCGGAGAGGTAGGAGGAGAACCACTGATAAACGGTGCCTCCCACTCCCAACCCCTCCAACCGGCGCAGCAGGATACCATGGTCGATGGTATCAAAAGCCGATGAGAGATCCAACAGGACCAGGGCAGAGGAGCAACCCCTATCCCTGGCCCTCCAGAGGTCATCCACCAACGCGACCAAAGCTGTCTCCGCTATAACCGGCCGGAAGCCGGACTGGAACGGGTCTAGATAGACAGCTTCCTCCAGGTACTGAGGGAACTGCCGTGCCACCACATTTCTACAACCTTCGCCACAAAGCGAAGGTTGAGACTGGACGATAATTACCCAAAATAGCTGGGTCCAGGAAGGCTTTGAGGAGGGGTCTCACCACCGCCTCTTTCAAGGCAGCGGAAAGACCCTCCATCAAAGAAGCATTTATAATACCCGGAGCCAGCCTCGTGTCACATCCTGAGTGGCCAGCACCAGCCAGGAGGGGCACGGGTCCAGTAAACATGTAGTGGCATGCAGCCTCCCAGCAACCTGTCCATGTCCTCGGAGCCACAGAATCAAACTCATCCCAAACCACATCAACAAGACGAGCCTCAGTCATCTCATCTGGATCATCGCAATCTTGGTCCAAGCTATCCCGGCTGAGCGATTTTATCGTATAGATAACCACTAAACTCCTCGGCACGCCCCTGTAGGTCATCCCGTCCCCTGGTGAAGAAGGGAACGGGTCACCCAAACAGGGCGGCCGGGCGGTTATCTGCCGACGCAATGAGGGAGGAGGCGAGAACGCCACCCTCAGTGCCTCTAGGTAGGTCTTTGAAAAAGACCTAACTAGTGCCCGATCAGCTTCGGAGCGGCTGGACCTCCAGGTGCTCTCTAGGCGCCTTCTCCGGCGTTTCATCTCTCTCAGCTCCTCAGAGAACCAAGGAGCTAATCGAGATCTGCGCCGGGTCAGAGGTCGCAAAGGCACGACACGGTCCAAAGCCCCAGCGGCCTGTTCCCAGGCCGCGACTAGTTCTTCAGTCGTGCCATGGGTAAGATCCTCAGGAACGCCCAAGCTCCGCCTGGAACCTCTCAGGGTCCATCAGGCGCCTGGGACGGAACCAACGCATTGGCTCCGTCTCCCTGCAGTGGTGAGTAGCCGTCTGAAAGTCTAGGCGGAGGACGAAAACAGCTACCCATGACACCGGTATTGTCCCTTAATCTCTCACTACCAGATCATTAAACCACTGTCCAGAGATATAAATCAGGTCCAGCGCGGATCCCCCCATGTGAGTAGGGCCATCAGTTACTTGAATCAGGTCCAAGGCCGTCATGGAAGTTTGAACTCCTGAACCACTGTTGATGACAAGCCAGCCGATGGCAGATTGAAATCGCCCATGACCAAAAGTCTGGGGATCTCAACAGCCACCCTGGCAAGCACCTCCAGTAGCTCAGGCAGGGCTGTAGTCACGTAGCAAGGAGCCAGGTACGCGATCAACAAACCCATCTGATTCTTATGGCCCCACTTCACAAGAAGGGATTCACAGCCGGCTATCTGAGGAACAGTGGTCTCTCGGCTCTAGACCCTCTCATTACAACCGCCACCCTCCACCCCTACCCTGGGCCCTTGGCTGATGGAATGCTCGAAACCTGGCGGGCACAGTTCAACTAGGGCACCCCTTCTGCACCCAACCAGGTCTCCGTAATGCCCATAAAGTCCGTGGATTCCCCTGGATAAGATCGCAAATCAGGGGGCCTTGTTAACCACGGACCGGCATTGCACAACATCAACCGGAGGCCCGGGCTCTGAGGATCCTGACCTTCCGGGAACGGGAAAGACTAGGGGCCGGAGCACGATCGCTTTTAAACAGCGAACACGTGCTCCCAACGAACGACACGGCCCCTTGCTTCCGCCATATCTGCCCCTCCCACTTACCGCATAGATGGAACCAACTTCCACTGGAACGAACCCTCACCCTCCCTCGGACCAGATGAAAACGCCGTGAACTGGGACTGGGACTGAACCAACCTCCCGACGGGATCTCCTCCCGTCACTTTCCTCCCCTTTAAAAACCCTTATTAAAAACCTATGTACAAAACCCCATAAATTCTTCTTCCTCGATGCCACCTCTCCGGGTCCCAAGACCTCATAAGGCCGGCCTCGATAACCCAGATGGCCATTCCTGCGAGGCGGGGAACCTCGCAGTTGAAGAAGTTCGCAGCCGATATTTCATGCATAAAGATCTAAATAACAGCGGGAGAGGAAAAGTTCCCGGTCAGTAGATGGTATGCGGACGGGTGAACCGAACAGTCACAGACAACGGCCAGAAGGCCGGTAGGGCAACAGTTAGATGAAATAAAAGTTGGGCTGATAGATTCTGCCCATAATGTCGCCCATCGACTAAATATGATTTATATTGATATATTGACCATCATTTGTGTTGTAAATGTTGTACCTTGATGAACGTATCTTTTCTTTTATGTACACTGAGAACAAATGCACCAAGACAAATTCCTCGTGTGTCCAATCACATCCGCATATAGACGAGAGGTTGAACGACTAGCCTTGTGGTGCAACCAAAACAATCTGGAACTGAACACACTCAAAACCGTAGAAATGGTGGTAGACTTTAGGAAAAACCCTTCCATACTTCCACCTCTCACAATACTTGACAACACAGTATCAACAGTAGAAACCTTCAAATTTCTGGGTTCTATCATATCGCAAGATCTCAAATGGACAGCCAACATCAAAAACATCATTAAAAAGGACAACAAAGAATGTTCTTTCTGCGCCAACTCAGTAAGCTCAAACTGCCCAAGGAGCTGCTGATACAGTTCTACAGAGGAATTATTGAGTCTGTCATTTGCACCTCTATAACTGTCTGGTTCGGTTCTGCAACCCAACAAGAAAAACACAGACTTCAGAGGATAATTAGAACTGCAGAAAAATAATTGCTACCAACCTGCCTTCCATTGAGGACCTGTATACTGCACGAATCAAGAAGAGGGCCGTGAAAATATTTGCAGATCCTATCCTGGACATATACTGTTTCAACTCCTACCCTCAAAACGACGCTATAGAGCACTGCACACCAGAACAACTAGACACAAGAACAGTTTTTTCCCAAAGGCCATCACTCTGCTAAACAAATAATCCCCTCAACACTGTCAGACTATTTACTGAATCTGCACTACTATTAATCGTTTCATAGTTCCCATCACCAATCTCTTTCCACTTATGACTGTATGACTATAACTTGTTGCTGGCAATCCTTATGATTTATATTGATATATTGATCATCAATTGTGTTGTAAATGTTGTACCTTGATGAACGTATCTTTTCTTTTATGTACACTGAGAGCATATGCACCAAGACAAATTCCTTGTGTGTCCAATCACACTTGGCCAATAAAATTCTATTCTATTCTATTCTTGGCCAATAAAAAATTCTATTCTATTCTATTCTATTCTATTCTATTCTATTCTATTCTATTCTATTCTATTCTATTCTATTCTATTCTTAGTACAGAGGTCTCTAACCTTGGCAATTTTAAGACTTGTAGACTTCAACTCCCAGAGTTCTTCAGCCAGCAAAGCCAGTGTAGCGGTCAAAAATTATACTGCTTTTTATATACATGGCTCTAAATATAACTCTATGGAGTATAGTAAGGAACAATTTCATCTTCGGTCATAGGACTATGGATGCTGACTTAGTTATCAAGAGAGATGAGGGGTGTTCGGTGTGCAGGCACTGTGCCCTAGAGTTAGCTCAAGGGTATAACACCAAGTTTATTTACTGCAATTATGATGCATGTTTCTGTGGAAACTGAAATCTAAAGAAGAACCCTCTCCATTTCTTTTTTCCTTTGTGAGGACTGGCTTGCCCCCGTTTCCATAGAAACAGCTGTTGCACTGGGGTTTTTTTTTTGTTTTTTTTTAAAGCTTCTAAATAATGAAGGTTTGAAAGCTTCCCTTCATCTTCATTCTATTTTTTAAAATCTTTATTAGCTCTAGGAAAGTAAGTAAAACCCAGAAAATCATGTCCCAGCCAATACCCTATTTCAGCTAATAACTGATGCCTGTTGCTAATGCGCTTCAAACCATTGGCTGTAGTTTCAACGCCTCTTTTAAATTAATTTTGTCAGTAATATATAGTGTTATTTTGTTGACAGTGCCTGTTTCCAAATACATTTTAGAAAGCCTCTGCAAGCAACCTCAATGGGAGCCATTCTCTGTATCATTTGAAATGGTCCACTGTGGTTTTCTATTACCTGATGAAAGGGCTAGGTAGGACTGGAAAAACTCTTCTCCAACTTCCCATGTTTTTGAAATATGTTCCCTAGCTTTACATTTGTAGCAATCCATTCTTCAAAAGATAGATTTCATTCGCATATAATGATTTAAGTATAAGCATTTGGAATTTATTTCTAAATTTATAATTTTGACTTTCAGAGCTGCCGACATATGCAGGACCCTCTGAGTGCCTCCCCCCCACCTCTGTTCAGTAGTGTATGATTCTTAGAGATTACCTGGACAAATTTCTGCAGTTTTCTTGGCAAAGTTTTCCATAAACAGTTTATTTATTTATTTATTAAATTTTTATACCGCCTTTCTCCCAAAGGACTCAGGGCGGTGTACAGCCAAAAGATAAAAAACATAAAAAATATACAATTAAAACAACAATTTAAAACCGAGCATATTAGAAAAAAAAATGGCCAACATTTAAAAAATTTAAAATTTAAAATTACGAACCCTAAAATTTAATAAAACCCCAGTTAAAAATTTAAAAATATTAAGCCAGTCCCGCTTGAATAAATAAGTGCGTTTTCAGCTCACGGCGAAAGGTCCGAAGATCAGACACTTGACGTAGTCCAGGGGGAAGTTCGTTCCAGAGCGTAGGAGCTCCCACAGAGAAGGCCCTGCCCCTGGGGGCCGCCAGCCGACATTGTTTGGTGGACGGCACCCTGAGAAGACCCTCTCTGTGTGAGCGTACGGGTCGGTGAGAGGCATGAGGTAACAGCAGGCGGTCCCATAAGTACCCGGGCCCTAAGACATGGAGCGCTTTGAAGGTGGTGACCAAAATCTTAAAGCGCACCTGAAAGACCACAGGAAGCCAGTGCAAGCCGCGCAGGATTGGTGTTACATGGGAGCAACGAGTTGCTCCCACTATTACCCGCGCAGCTGCATTCTGGACTAGCTGCAGCCTCCGGGTGCACTTCAAGGGCAGCCCCATGTAGAGAGCATTGCAATAATCCAAATGGGAAGTAAGAGCGTGAGTGACCGTGCATAAGGCATCCCGGTCAAGGAAGGGGCGCAACTGGCGAACCAAGCGTACTTGACGTTGGCTCCATCCTAGAGATGAGAGAAAGCGATGTTGTTTGACGTTGGCTCCATCCTAGAGATGAGAGAAAGTGACTACTATAGCCCAAAATCACCCAGCTGGCTTTGTGCCTAAGGCAGGACTAGAACTCAAGCTCTCCTGGTGCCATTCCTCCTTTCTAGAACTCACAGTCTCCTGGTTTCTAGACTGGCACCTCAACAACTACACTAAACTTACAAGAATACCAGTGGTGGGTTTCAATTTTTTTTTACTATCGGTTCTGTGGGTGTGGCTTGGTGGGCATGGCAGGGGAAGGATACTGCAAAATCTCCATTCCCTCCCCAATCCAGGGGAAGGCTACTGCAACATCCTCATTTCCTCCCAGTCAGCTGGGACTTGGGAGGCAGAGAATAGATGGGGGCAGGGCCAGTCAGAATTTTTACTACCGGTTCTCCAAACTACTCAAAATTTCCGCTACCGGTTCTCCAGAACTGGTCAGAACCTGCTGAAACCCACCTCTGAAGAATACCTAAACAAAGTTCCCATGCCTCAGTTCCTACCCGTTCCTCAGGAGGCCATGATCCTCAGAGCTTGGATCTTCGGCTGATGTTATGTAATGCCCGGTCCGTGGTTAATAAAGCTCCCCTGATCTGTGATCTTATTCAGGGGGAGTCCGCGGACCTTATGGGCATTACGGAGACCTGGTTGGGCCCGGAGGGGGGGGTGCCCCTTGTTGAGTTGTGCCCTCCAGGTTTCCGAGCATTTCATCAGCCGAGGGCCCAAGGTAGTGGGGTGGCGGTTGTTATTAAGGAAGATCTAGAGCCGAGGGAGGCCACTGTCTCAGATTGCCGGCTGTGAATCCTCTATGTGAGGTGGGGCCATAGGAATCAGTTGGCTTGTTGATCGCTACCTGGCTCCTTGCTGCGTGACCACAGCCCTGCCCGAGCTGTTGAGGTACTGCTGCTGTGGCGGTTGAGACCCCAGACTTATAGTCATGGGGATTTCAACTTGCCATCAGTTGGCTTAGCATCGGCTGCAGCTCGGGAGTTCCAGGCTTCCATGACGGCCTTGGACCTGATTCGAGTAAATGATGGCCCTACGCACATGGGGAGGCATGCTGGATCTGATTTATATCTCTGGACAGTGGTTAAATGATCTGGTATTAGACGATTTAGTAACAGAACCAATGTCATGGTCGGATCATTTTCTCCTTCGCCTGACTTCCGAACCGCCATTCACTCACCGCAGGGAGACGGAACCTATACGGTGGTTCCGTCCCAGGCGCCTGATGGACCCTGAGAGGTTCCAGACGGAGCTTGGGCCATTCCCTGAGGATCCCACGGCACGACTGAGAACTGGTCGTGGCCTGGGAACGGCCGGGCCGGGGCCCTGGACCGTGTCGCGCCTTTGCGGCCTCTGACCCGCGAGATCTCGCCGCCCTTGGTTCTCCGAGGGGCTGAGGGAGATGAAACGCCGGAGAAGACGCCTAGAGAGCACCTGGAGGTCCAGTCGCCCGTTGATCGGACACTAGTTAGGACCTATTCTAGGACCTACCTAGTGGCAATGAGGGAAGCGAGGCGCCCACGCCCACCTCATTGCGCCGGCAGATAACGCCCGCCGCCCCAGCCTGGTGACCCGCCTCTCCTACATCAGGAGGTGCGGATGACCTTTGCAGGACGAGCGAGGAGTTTAGTGGTTATCTATACGATAAAATCGCTCAGCTGAGGGACGGTCTGGACCGAATTTGGGATGATCCAAGCGAGGGAGAGGAGGCACGCCTTGTTGAACACATTTGGGATGAGTTTGACCCTGTGGCTCCCGAGGACGTGGACAGGTTGTTGGGGAGGCTTCACGGCACGACATGTTTACTGGACCCGTGTCCTTCCTGGCTGGTACTGGCCACTCAGGCGGTGACACGAGGCTGGCTCCAGAGGATTATCAACGCTTTGTTGGATGGGGTTTTCCTGCCGCCTTGAAAGAGGCGGTGGTGAGACCCTCCTTAAGAAGCCTCCCTGACCCAGCTATTTTGGGTAATTATCGCCAGTTCCAACCTTCGCTTTGCTGCGAAGGTTGTAGAGAGTGCCGTGCGCGACAGCTGCCCCAACACCTGGATGAAGATGTCTATCTAGACCTGCTCCAGTCCGCCCGACCCGGATACAGCACGGAGACAGCTTTGGTCGCATTGGTGGATGATCTCTGGAGGGCCAGGGACAGGGATATTCCTCTGCCCTGGTCCTATTAGACCTCTCAGCGGCGCTCGATACCATCGATCATGGTATCCTGCGCCCGGGTTGGGGGATTGGGAGTGGAGGCACCGATATCGGTGGTTCTCTCCTATCTCTGACCGGTCACAGACGGTGTTGACAGGGGCAGAGGTCAGCGAGGGCCTCACTTGTGGGGTCCCACAGGGTCGATTCTCCTCGCCTGCTGTTCAACATCTACATGAAGCCGCTGGGTGAGATCATCAGTGGTTTTGGGTGAGATACCAGCAGTACGCTGATGACACTCAGCTGTACTCCACCCGACCACCCCAATGAAGTTGTTGAAGTGCTGTCCCGGTGTTTGGAAGCTGTACGGGTCTGGATGGGGAGAAACAGGCTCAAGCTTAATCCTCCAAGACGGAGTGGCTGTGGATGCCGGCACTGATTCAGTCAGCTGCAGCCGCTGGCTGTTGGAGGCGAGTTATTGGCCCCAAAGGATAGGGTGCGCAACTTGGTGTCCTCCTGGATGATCGGCTGTCGCTTGAAGACTCATTTGACGGCCGCCTCCAGGAGGGCCTTCCACCAGGTTCGCCTGGTTCGCAGTTGCGCCTTCCTTGATCGGGATGCCTTATGCACAGTCAATGCGCCGCTACCTCGCTGGATTACTGTAATGCTCTACATGGCTCTGAAGTGCGCCGGAGGCTTCAGTTAGTCCAGAATGCAGCTGCGCTGGTTATAGAGGGAGCTACGCGTAGCTCCCATGTAACACCGCCTCCTGCGCAGACTGCACTGGCTGCCTGGTGTTGGTTATGACCTTTAAATCGCCCATGGCTTAGGACCTGGGTACTTACGGGACCGCCTGCTGTTACCACACGCCTCCCACCGACCCGCACGCCTCACAGAGAGGGACTTCTCAGGTGCCGTCCGCCAAACAATGTCGGCTGGCGGCCCCAGGAAGGGCCTTCTGTGGGGCTCCTACACCTGGAACGAAGCTTCCCCGGGTTTACGCCAAATACCTGACCTTCGGACATTTCGTCGCGAACTCAAGACTCATCTTTTATCGCTGGGCTGGCTTAAATTGGGATTTTAATGTTAAATTTATTAATTTTAAACGGGTTTTAGTATGGTAAATTTTAATTATTGGGCTAATTTAAAATAAGTTTTTAAATCGTATTTTAAATTGTATATTGTATTGTCGGTTTTATTATGCCTGTACACCGCCCTGAGTCCTTCAGGAGAAGGGCGGTATAAAAATCAAATAAAATAAATAAATAAATAAATAAATAAATGCCATACTTGGGATGGAGAAGCAAACAATCAAGCAACCAGTTATTCCAAAACTGAAGATAAATAGACAACAAAGACTTTTCTTTCTTTTAATAAAATAGGTAATATCCACTTTTAAGACTTTCAAAAGCTTAACAGCTTCAGAATTTTTCCACAAATCAGACTGAGAACTGCAATTGAAGACTGCATGTAATCAAGATGGGCTGAGAACCTCAGAGACAGTGAATCATCACACCTGCCAAGCCTCTTCAATGGAGTAGGCACCTAAAGACTTCCCCTGTGCTGAAAGTCCAAATCAAATCAAATCATTTATTTACAGTTCCTACTCATGATGGCAGTGCAGCAAGATTTCTTCTCTCTGTTGCCAAAACTTCTCTAATTAATATTTTGTCTTTCCCCCTTTTGGCTTTGAATCAATGTTTAGGCCAATTGGTCTTGTCGCTTTGATAACCATAATTCTTGAGATCTTTCTACACATAAAGTGTCTGAAAATGAAGCTTTTTTAAGGAAAGCCTTTCTGGATTTCAACCCTGTGTGTGGGCATGATAAGGAATGGATGCTTGGTCCAAACTGGGTTTGCTACAGCCCCCAATTGGTTGATTCTTGCTTCTTGAACCCATTTTTTCATGCTGAGAAAGCAAGCACCAATCCTCCACGTCAGGGGTCTCAAATTTTTAAACAGGGGGCCAATTCACAGTCCCTCAGACTTTTGGGGGGCCGGACTGGCTGGCTGGGCGTGACTGGGTGGTCATGTGATTGAGTGGGCGTGGCCAATTTAACTGTCCATTTTTATGCCTGTCTCCTTCCTAAGCTGTACTTGCTCAAGCCAAGGAATCTATTTACTAATAAGACTCACCCACCACCAAAGGGAAAAAGAGCACAAACTTTCTTGCCACTAACTTCATTACAACAGCAGCTTCAGGCTCCTTAAAATAGGCCATTAAAAAAAAGAATAAAAGAAACAAGATTTCCTTCAAAATAACTCCTGAACATATGTTTCAGATGACCACACAATAAATCAGACTGAGAACTGCACCAATTAAGACTGCAAAAATAATAATAATCCAAGATGGGCTCTGAGAGACATTGGAAGCAGGCAGAAGGCCAGAATCAACACAACCCCCCCCCCACAAGCCTCCAATGGTGAATTAAGGAGGGGTAATGATCCCTCAGGTTGTTGGAGGCCTATAGTTTGAAAAAAAAAACATGAACAAACTTCTATGAACGCTGCACATATCTTTATTCGTAGTGCAAAAAACCACATTAAATAATACAATATTTAAAATGAAGAACAATTCTAAATATACTACTAATTCAATGGGAAGTGTGGGTCTGCTTTTGGCTGATGAGAAAGGTTCCATATTTGCCACTGTCAGTCGTAACAAGTGATGCAAGTATTCATCAGTTAGTCTGGATCTGGTTGGAGATTTTCAGCTGTTTAATTCAGGAAAAAGTCTGTTCACAGATATAGGTGCTACCAAAGATGGTTACCATTTTGACTGCATGGTTCCTGAGGGAAGCTGTCAGTGAACGCCCCTCCCTTCTCCTCTCTATGCGCCCATGTGGTTCCTTCCCCTTTGGTTCCAGCCAAAGCCTTTGCAGCTCTTTGCAAGCAGCAGAAGCAGGACCTGTGAATGCCTGCCAGCAGGGAAGGCAGCCAGGGAAGGGATAAGAGACCAGACTACTTTTTTTTTTAATTATTTGGGATTACAAGGCTAAAGGTCTTTTAAGCCCGAAGGAGAATTCAAATTGATTTGGTTTTTTTGCCACACTTGTGCATGTGTATCCAAACACATGAAAGCTACCAAAATTGTTCATGTTACGTACCATATAAGGAGTGTGCTGTAGTTTTCACACAGGGCCTCCAAAAAGGCAGGAAAATACCTAAAGCTCATTGGTTGAGCCGTCTGTCAGCTCTCTATAAAAGAGGACACTGCCAGACTAGCACTCTGTTGGGTTGTAGTGGTCTACTAATAAAGAGCTGTTGTTACTGAAAGAGCTGTGTCGTCTCTTCCATCATCGAATCTAACAGCTCAGCAACCAATTTGGTGGATGTACTTTATAGATGGCAAGAATCAAAGCAGTCAGTGAATTCTCCTTCAGGCATTATACTGCAGTTGCATTTGAATTAGCGTTAGCCAACTTCAGCTGATTTTGAAAAAGCTAGGAGACATGGAGACATATTCCCCCACCCACCCACTTTTAAAGCGCTACTTTAAAAGCAGCCCCTCCCCTACTCAAACACCGCCCCTGGTTCACATGGCTGTGAAAAAGACTTTTAAATTCAGGCAGCACTTTTGCAAGCCCGGAGGCAAGCACCCCCCCCCCTCTCCTATTCAAACTGTGAGAAAAATCCAGTTTAAATTGTTTTCAAAGACTTTTAATTTAAGGCAACACTTCTGCAGCTCAACCAATGAAAGAAGTGTGGCTGGACTGGATGCTCGCTGGAAGATAAAGCTGATGGTAAGGGGGCGGGGCTTAATCTCACCACTCCATTGGCCGGATGCTTTGCGTTGGCGGGCCATATGTGGCCCGCGGGCCGTAGTTGGAGGATCCCTGCTCTACATTTTCACCAAGTCTTTGCTACCTTCACCGACTGACTCCCCCTTGTGTCTAACATCCTCCCTTCTGGCACATTCACCAGTGGATTGGTTAAAAAAAAAAAAAAAGGAAACATCACCAGTTTTCTATTCTTCACTTATCTAGGAAGGTAAACCGCAGAGGTGGAATTCAACCAGTTTGGACCAGTTCGGGCGAACCGGTAGTGGCGACCTGCGCCTGCCCACCCGCCCGGGTGCAATCCCATTCTATATTGCTGTGTTTTCTGACACGCATGTGTGGATGGTGCGTGCGCTCACATTTCCGGTGCTGGGCAAACAAGTTGCTACAGTATGTGAATCTCATCTGTAGTAAACTGGCCAAATTCTTGTCACTTTCACTCCTTTTAAAAATCTGTATTAGAAAATATAGAGAGTGTACACTTTTCCAGTACTTATAATCATAGAAGGAAGCCTAACAATATGTTAATTAGCTGTCATAAAAGTACTATAACTGATTATGTTCTGCCCATTTCTTATGCAGCTACAGGAACAGGAAGGAAATGAAAGACTCTTGCATCATACCCAAAGCAACCCAAACACAGGGCCGGGGCTGGGGGGAGGGAGGGAGATGACACACAGCTGTTTATGGATTCTCCTCCAAGGATTGTGGTGATCCTTCCCTACACCTCAAAACTTCACTACTAGGCAAGTAAGTCATTGGGTTGCTTTGTGGTTAAGCACAACCCTGCCCGCACATGCGATTAAGAACCCAAACAGAAATGGGAACATTGGCTACAGGGAAGTAATGAATGTGCATAAAATATTCACATCAATTTTTTTTTCCTGGCCATCTTTTGCTTGGAAAACATAACATGTGAGTCAGCTCGAGGACCCATATTCAAAGCAAAGCACAATTCATCTCTCATTATCCAAACTACAAGGATAAATCAATTCCAACTCCTTTAGAATTTGTGACAGCGCTGTGAGAAAGTCTATACAAATTGTACCACGTCTAGCATCCAAAATGTTATTATATTTTTTTGGGTGGGGGGAAAGGGTGTTCACTTAGCTGCTTATCAGATTTCCCTATTCTGTATTTGTCTATCACTCTGATAGAAACTGTAGCTGTTTTCCTATGGGTAGCATCTGCTCTTGCTTTTGTTTTGAATCAATAGACAGACTGTGCATAGTTTTGCCAGCAGCCCAATGGGGCTCTCCTTCTCTCTTAATGATTATTTTCCAGTTTAGGGTGTGGTTGGCATACAGAACAACTCAAATGAGTCACTTTCCATGTATGCCAGGGAAAAAGACTGCATGTGCAGAATATAAAGAAAAAGGTAAAGGTTTCCCCTGTCTAGTTATTTCCGACTCTAGGAGGTGATGGTCATTTCCATTTCTTAGTTGAGGGAGCCAGTGTTGTCTGAAGACATTTCCATGATCACCTGGCCAATATGACTATATACCAAGGTGCACAGAACGTTGTTACCATCCTACCAAAGTGGTACCTATTTATCTATTCACATTTGCATACTTGTGAGTTGCTAGGTGGGCAGGAGCTGGAACAAGTAATGGGAACTCACCCTGTCATGCGGCACTTGGGTCTTGAACCCAGACTGTCAGCTTTCCAGCATCTTTAACTGCTGAGCCGTCAGGCCCGCCTGCAGCATATAAAACCAATCCAGTTTTGGGTTGCATAATAGTCTCAGTTTTACTGATTTATCCAGGAGCATCATTTGAGGAAAGGAGAAGGATCTTCTTGTTGATTTCAGGTGAGATTGTTCCTCAAGAGATCCATGTTCCCCAAAATCCCCAAATGCCCATTGCTTTCAGTTGCATCTGAAGAGAAGTCAACATTCAAAATTCAAAAAAATCTTCCCATAATCCTAAAAGCTTTATCCAAAAACTTTCTACTATTGACCTCACCCCATTCCTAAGAGGACCATAAGGGGCGTGCATAAGCGCACAAACGTGCCTACCGTTCCTGTCCTATTGTTTTTCTTTTCTTCTTTCTATATATATGCTTATACCTCCTTATATTTACCCATATATGTTTATATACTATATAATCTTTTGTATGATTCCTACATATATTGTTGTGACAAAATAAATAAATAAATAAATAAATAAATAAATAAATAAATAAATAAATAAATAAATAAACAAAATGGCAGACAAGAATGTTGCAATGAAAGTCTCCCCTTGTAAAATTAGCATGTGGGGATGAGCTTAGGAGACAGGGCAATGACATGCATCCAATGAAATGGTCAGATAAAAGGCAGTTTAGCTCACTGTAGGAATGTAGATGGGGTAAGGGGATCAGAAAAAACCCACTCTAGGCTTTGGGGGTTTTGAGATAATGGGAGAGAAGTACTTTCAGACCTGCAAGGTTCTGTTAATGTACTCTCACAATAAAGTAGAATTAGCTCATCTACTCCTGTTTCCTGTCTAGTCTACCTAGTAAAACTGACATATCCCCTTTAAATGTGTATGTATTGTTGGTGCATATACATATGAAAAGGATGAGATTTGCATTGTGATGCTCCATCCACCTTCTTCCCATTTTCAACCCCACCCCACTCTGCAGGCACCACTGATTACTTTAACTCAAATTTAGCTATCTTAGCGTCTATTGAAGATGCCCAGAGAGTGAATTCAGAAAAAGAGCTTGAAAAGCCCATTACTCCTCCTAGACTGCTGTTGTCTAAGGTCCAAGACAGAGGTGGTATTCAGCAGGTTCTGACCAGGTCTGGAGAACTGGCAGCAGAAATTTTGAGTAGTTTGGAGAATCGGTAAATATCACCTGAGACTGGCCTCGCCCCCATCTATTCTCTGCCTCTCGAGTCCCTGCTAATTGGGAGGAAATGGGGATTTGCAGTATCCTTCCCCTAGATTGGGGAGGGAATGGAGAGTTTACAGTATCCTTCCCTTTCATGCCCACCAAGTCACTCCCACCAAACCATGCCATGCCATGCCACATCCACCAAGCCACGCCCACAGAACCAGTAGTAAAAAAATTTGAATCCTACCACTGGTCCAAGAGCAGAGAAGAGCTATGAACTGCATGAAGTAGAAAGAGAATACAAGCAGTTTCTGTATACATAAACTCCATTTTACATATAGAGATAAAATGTTCTAAAGCAGGGGTATCCAACCTTGGCTACTTTAAGACTTATGGACTTCAACACCAGAATTCCCCAGCCAGCATGGGTGACTGGGGAATTCTGGGAGTTGCAATGCCAGCTGGCGACCCCCCAGGGGGAGAGCCTTCTCTGTGGGGACACCTACCCTCTGGAATGAGCTTCCTCCTGGACTCCGTCAATTTCCTGACCTCCAGGCCTTTCGCCGCGAGCTGAAGACGTATTTATTCTTCCGAGCAGGACTGGCATAACATGGGTTTTAACTTGGATTTTAAACGGGGTTTTATATCATGTCTTTTATAGTTTTAATTTGGCCAATTGTTGAATAAGTTTTTTAAATTGGTTTTATTGCATATTGTATTGTATTTTTATCTGGCTGTTAACCGCCCTGAGTCCTTCGGGAGAAGGGCGGTATAAAAATTAAAATATTATTATTATTATTATTATTATTATTATTATTATTATTATTAAGGTTGGACACCTCTGATCTAAACCCAGATTAAACAACCCAATATATGCCTGTAAACCTAACACTAATATTCATTAGATACACTTGATTTTACTTTTAGATTCCTAATATGTATACATTTCAGGCTGCTCATAGACATCTGCAAGTATGCAGTCTTGTAATTATAAATAAATAAAATAAATATATGATTGCCTTGAATATAGCAAATCAAATTTCCACTGTTTCATCTGAAATACACTTTTTTTCACCTTGAAAAAGTCTCTTTTCTCAGTTGAAATTTACTTGCCTTGACCATGTGTCCTACTGCTTCCATCACTTTTGAACAAACAAATCTCTACATACCCACTCCAATTTCCATACTTTTAATCATTTGAAAGGTTAGCTTCTTTTGTTTAGAAGCCCCAAATTTATATTACAGCAAAAAAAATGCTATTTTTTTTTTACCTTCATCCTCAATGCCACCCCAAACACCAGACACTAGTTATACAACCAAAACAAGGCAGAACACCAAGCCTAACATTTATAAGCCCTCTATGATTTTTCATAGCTAATATTACACTGGTAATAACACCTAAATCATGAAGCAAATATCGCCTGAGAACAAATAGCTCAGGATCACATCTGGAAGATCAAAGGGAAAAAAAGGGGGGGGGGATCAAAAACATTGAGATAGCTGGAAGTCTGAGGAAAGGTAAAGGCAAAAGGGTATAATTTACAAGTGAGGTGAATTTCTTATGAATTTCCCCAAAGAAGAGGAAATATACTTCCCTCACCCATCACCATAAATTGCTTGGCATAATATGAATATGCTAAGGTATGGTGTTCATACAAGCTCAAAGTAATCATTATAATTGATGTAGAAACAGAACCAATCTCACATTAATGAGAAGGATTCGATTGAGTGAACTTGTGTATATCTTCTCAAACAGTATCTTCACTCGCATCCAACCACAGGACAAACATAACACTTTTCCTCCTCATTTCATGAGGCAGCCTAAGGAACAAGATGGGTCTCAGTTACCCTTAATTGCACCAATGTTCAAGGAAAAATCCCCCCCCCCAGTCTGACACCATCCAAGGATTGCATCAAGGTGTGTAATATCTATTACCCCATCTATCACCTACTACTTTGGAAGAACACTAAATGACTAGAGTAGGACAGGGATCCAGTGTGGATTTCACACTAGGGGTGAAATCCAGCAGGTTCTGACAGGTTCTGGAGAACCGGTGGTGGAAATTTTGAGTAGTTCGGAGAACAAGCAAATATCACCTCTGGCTGGCCCCAGAGTGGGGTGGGAATGGATATTTTGCAGTATCCTTCTCCTGCCATGCTCACCAAGCTATACCACGCCCACCAAGCCACGCCCACAGAACCAGTAGTAAAAAAATTTGGATCTCACCACTGTTTCACACCAATGTATTTTCTACCAACTCAAGAATACAGTTTAATCTGATTGTGGGGAAGGGATCCCATCTGCTGCTCAAAGCTAACTGTTCTTAGAATATTTCAAGGGTTCTGCTGTTTCCCTTCCTCCTCTCTCTCTCTCTCTCTCTTTCTAAGCTAGTTTTAGAACAGACAACTAGAAAGGAAAACCTGACAGCTCATTAAATTGAGAATAAAATAGATAAGATACAAGACCAGTTTGGAAATGAGAAAATAAGGGGACTTCCATTCTGGTAGCAAAAAAACCCCCAAGTCTCTGGTATCAGAAGCAGTCTTGAATAGATGTTACTTCCAAATGTTCCTCTTTTCATTTGTGAAATGCTAGGAAAGTTGGTTAGTTTGGCCTGGCCTTCAAAGGACTACAAGTCAGTGACTGAATCTGTTCTTGTCTTGTGTCTGCTGGTACCAGGCAAGTGGTAGAGTTCCGTATTAGCGGCACCTTCTCAGTTATCTTGCATGTTGGCCCCATTTAGAGCAACTATTGCTATGGGGACACCAAAACATGGATAAAGTCAAGATTATACACTTTACAGAATTACCGAAGAGCTGGAAGGGACCTTGGAGGTCTTCTACTCCAGCCCCCTGCTCAAGCAGGAGAACCTATACCATTCTGGACAATTAGTGTCAGAAAAGTGCAAAACATAATACTCAAAGTATAACTTAATATGATTATTATCCCTATCCTTCGCAATTAGCAAACACCAGGTCAGTTTCCAGTCCTTATCCCTGGAATACACCCTTGAAAGAGAAAGTTGGTGAGTTTGAGAAAAGACTTACTTGTGTTGATAGGTTGCCCTATCACCAGCAAGGGGAACAATTTTCTGAAAGATGGAAACGAACATCATCACCTTCTATTATTCTCCACTCACCTTCAAAGTGACTTCCGCATGCATTTCTCTGCATCTGAAGAGAAGTCAACATTCAAAATTCAAAAAAATCTTCCCATAATCCTAAAAGCTTTATCCAAAAACTTTCTACTATTGACCTCACCCCATTCCTAAGAGGACCATAAGGGGCGTGCATAAGCGCACAAACGTGCCTACCGTTCCTGTCCTATTGTTTTTCTTTTCTTCTTTCTATATATATGCTTATACCTCCTTATATTTACCCATATATGTTTATATACTATATAATCTTTTGTATGATTCCTACATATATTGTTGTGACAAAATAAATAAATAAATAAATAAATAAATAAATAAATAAATAAATAAACAAACAAAATGGCAGACAAGAATGTTGCAATGAAAGTCTCCCCTTGTAAAATTAGCATGTGGGGATGAGCTTAGGAGACAGGGCAATGACATGCATCCAATGAAATGGTCAGATAAAAGGCAGTTTAGCTCACTGTAGGAATGTAGATGGGGTAAGGGGATCAGAAAAACCCCACTCTAGGCTTTGGGGGTTTTGAGATAATGGGAGAGAAGTACTTTCAGACCTGCAAGGTTCTGTTAATGTACTCTCACAATAAAGTAGAATTAGCTCATCTACTCCTGTTTCCTGTCTAGTCTACCTAGTAAAACTGACATATCCCCTTTAAATGTGTATGTATTGTTGGTGCATATACATATGAAAAGGATGAGATTTGCATTGTGATGCTCCATCCACCTTCTTCCCATTTTCAACCCCACCCCACTCTGCAGGCACCACTGATTACTTTAACTCAAATTTAGCTATCTTAGCGTCTATTGAAGATGCCCAGAGAGTGAATTCAGAAAAAGAGCTTGAAAAGCCCATTACTCCTCCTAGACTGCTGTTGTCTAAGGTCCAAGACAGAGGTGGTATTCAGCAGGTTTTGACCAGGTCTGGAGAACTGGCAGCAGAAATTTTGAGTAGTTCGGAGAATCGGTAAATATCACCTGTGACTGGCCTCGCCCCCATCTATTCTCTGCCTCTCGAGTCCCTGCTAATTGGGAGGAAAGGTGAAGAGATTTTGTCTAGGGATGGTTTCAGTGGTGGGTTTCAAATTTTTTTGCAACTGGGTCTATGGGCGTGGCTTTGTGGGTGTGGCAGGGGAAGGATACTGCAAAATCCCCATTTCCTCCTGATCAGCTGGGACTTGGAAGGCAGAGAATAGATGGGGCCAGTCAAAATTTTTACTACTGGTTCTCCAAACTACTCAAAATTTCTGCTACCTGTTCTCCAGAACTGGTCAGAATCTGCTGAAACCAACCTCTGGATGGTCTGATAAGAGACAACAGAGTCTACAGCTGGATAGTGGGTGAGGCAAGAGGCTCATTAATCTGTTGGGCTGCAAAGGTGGCAAGGAGAATATTTGACTTTCAGACTTGCAAGATTCTGTTAATGTTGCTTTACAATAAAATAGAATTAGCGTAACTGGTCATGTTTCCTATCTGGTCTACCTGGTAAGGTCTAACAGTCCCTCAGGCCTACAGCTGGTTGCAAGCTAACTCAGCAGTTCTTTGACTGCTTTGCAGAAGGATAGTAGTTTTTCTCTCTGCCCTTAGGCCAAAACTGTGAACTACCTCAAGCTAGTAATTTGCATGATGTCTGACAGAGATTGAAATTTTAAATATTTAAACTTAAAATATCCCAGAAGAACCAGGGGTTAAATGCTCCCGGTTCGGACCGGATCACCCGATCCGGTAGCGATTGTGGTGGGTGGTTCAGAGAACTCGTAGCAGTTGTGCTGTGAGGCTCCGCCCACCCACCCGGCTGTCGTTACTTCCTGGTTTTTACCGGGAGTATTATATTCTGTGGGTTCCGTAATAATTGAGGCTCCACAGATGTTCACACATAGCGTTTATTTTTAACTCACAGAGACCAGCAACAACACAAGAACAGCGCGCCTGCTTTGACAGCCCTTTTATACTCGGCTGTCAAAGCGGGAACCAATCAGAACAGAACAAGAAACCATCTCCACCACTAGGGGCCGCCACTGCCGGTGCAGGACATAACACTTCTTTCCCCCTAGCTTGCGCAATCGTAATCCTGGAGATACGCTGGGCGCCGCTTGATTCGCTGACCTTCGTGGCTCTGCTAGCCATGGTCACTGGCTGGCCCAACTCCTCAGCCTCTTCTGTGGGGACACCTACCCTCTGGAATGAGCTTCCTCCTGGACTCCGTCAATTTCCTGACCTCCAGGCCTTTCGCCGCGAGCTGAAGACGTATTTATTCTTCCGAGCAGGACTGGCATAACATGGGTTTTAACTTGGATTTTAAACGGGGTTTTATATCATGTCTTTTATAGTTTTAATTTGGCCAATTGTTGAATAAGTTTTTTAAATTGGTTTTATTGCATATTGTATTGTATTTTTATCTGGCTGTTAACCGCCCTGAGTCCTTCGGGAGAAGGGCGGTATAAAAATTAAAATATTATTATTATTATTATTATTATTATTATTATTATTATTAAGGTTGGACACCTCTGATCTAAACCCAGATTAAACAACCCAATATATGCCTGTAAACCTAACACTAATATTCATTAGATACACTTGATTTTACTTTTAGATTCCTAATATGTATACATTTCAGGCTGCTCATAGACATCTGCAAGTATGCAGTCTTGTAATTATAAATAAATAAAATAAATATATGATTGCCTTGAATATAGCAAATCAAATTTCCACTGTTTCATTTGAAATACACTTTTTTTCACCTTGAAAAAGTCTCTTTTCTCAGTTGAAATTTACTTGCCTTGACCATGTGTCCTACTGCTTCCATCACTTTTGAACAAACAAATCTCTACATACCCACTCCAATTTCCATACTTTTAATCATTTGAAAGGTTAGCTTCTTTTGTTTAGAAGCCCCAAATTTATATTACAGCAAAAAAAATGCTATTTTTTTTTTACCTTCTGCGCATGTCCAAGATGGCGCCGCCCTGCTGATCGGGACGCGACGGGCCTTCCAGGCTCTTTTGGGTCTGGGGCCTTAATACCATCATAGGCCCCGCCTGATGGAGGAAGATCCAGCCACCCGTGAATAGGGTGGTTGGGCCAGCGACCGCTGGGCGCTGGGAGAAGCCCGAGTCACGGGCGGAGTCACGGCGCCCAGAGGGAATCCTGGCGGTTTAGGCCAGCCGAGCCGCCGCCAGCCTTTTTCGGCGATTTGGCGGCGGCGGCGGCGGCGGCGGCGGGGGGTAGGGGGCGCAGCGCCTGACCCCTGCCTGGAAGACTTGGCCAGTGGAAGTTGAGGTTTGGAGTTTGGGCGCCTCCGTGGCGGGAGGAGCTCCCGGAGGCTGCGCCCAATGAAGATCTGAGGGCCGGCTCCATCGGCCCTTCGAACCTGCGGTGGCGAGGGCGGCGGCCTGGCCCTTCCCTCTCCGCCGGGCGCTGTCACTGGTGAGCCCTGGGTCTGCTGGCGGATTTGGCGACGGGTGTCCCCTCTCATCTGGGGAGCTCCAGTGGCCTGCTCGCGTGGCGATGGGGGGGCGCCCAGTGGCGGCGGCCTGGCGGAGGCGGTGGCGGCGCGGCCTGCCCCGGTGCTTTGAAGTGGCGGATGGCCCGATAGGCCCAGGGTGGCTGTGACCTTGCCCTAGTGGCGCGGATATGTGACAGCCGAGGAAGACCCGGGTCCAGCGGACACCCTCCACTATTTACCATCTTTATAACATCCCTACCATCGCCTCTCCTCCTTTCTTCCTTAGCCCACCCCAGGTCGCTTTGTATGGGGTGGTGAACTGACTGAGTCAGCGGTTTTGTCATCTACCGCACATGGATTATCTCGAACTATTTCCCATCAGGACAGACTGGTCATGGTCATTTTATCATCTGTTATGACTTTTGCTGCCAACTTGACCAGCCCAGGATGGGCCTTGCCCGGACCGCCTCAGTGATGCGAACATTTACTGCGGCTGACCTTCTTGCCTCGTAGATGCCCCTCTCTGGGTCTGGCCTCCAGATTATCGAGGGCCCACCTTGAGGACGGGCTTTGGAGTCCCGAGAGGTGGCATGCTAAAAATAGGAGGCTTAGGGTTTTTAATTGGCTGTTTTAATAGATTTTTAAGGGAGTTTTAAAGGGATTTTAAGGGGGGAAGGAAACCGACGGGCTTGGGTTGGGGGTGGGAGGAAGGGGTGGGTGTTGGGGTAACCTGGGGGAGTCCAGTTCCTGCACATGCTCGTGGCGGGGTTGGTGGGTCCGAGGGTCATGGGGAGTCGGTGTTCCATTGGTGGAGGGTGGTGCTATTTCCACGGTAAGGGGAGGGGCAGATATGGCGGAAGTGGGGCTCATATCGTGTTAGGGGTGCGCGCCGATGCTTACAGGCGATCGCGCGCCCGAGCCCTCAAACTTCTCCTGCCTCGGATGGTCAGGATCCTCAGGGCCCTGGCCTTCGCTGATGTTATGCAATGCACGGTCCGTGGCCAATAAGGCCCCTAATTCACGATCTTATTCAGGGGTGCCGCGGACCTTATGGGCGCATGGAGACCTGGTTGGGCCCAGAAGGGGGCGTGCCCCTTGTTCAGATGTGCCCACCGGGTTTCCGAGCATTTCATCAGCCGAGGGGCCAGGGTAGGCGTGGTGGGGTGGCGGTTGTGATTAGAGAGAGTCTAGAGCCGAGGGAGACCACTGTACCTCAGATTGCCGGGTGCGAATCCTCTTGTGAGATGGGGTCATAGATGTCAGATGGGCTTGCTGGTCGCTGCACTGGCTCCTTGCTACGTGACAGCTGCCCTGCCCGAGCTCCTGGAGGTGCTTGCTGGGGTGGTAGTTGAGACCCCAGACTTTTAGTCGTGGGGACTTTAACTTGCCATCGTCCGCCTGCCATCGACGGTAGCTCGGGAGTTCATGCCTTCCATGACGGCCTTGGACCTGACCCAAGTAGTTGATGGCCCTACTCACGTTGGGGGTGGCACTCTGGACTTGATTTTTGTCTCTGGTCAGTGGTTGAGAGATCTGGACTTAAAGGAAATAGTCATTGAACCTTTGTCATGGTCAGATCACTCTTCTTCGCCTGGACTTTCTGACCGCCATTCACCACCGCAGGGAGACGGAGCCGACACGCTGGTTCCGGCCCCAGGCGCCTGATGGACCCGGAGGGGTTCCGGACGGAGCTTGGGCCATTTCCTGAGGGTCTGGCACACGGCTCGGCTGAGGAACTTGTTGCGCCTGGGAACGGGCCGCGGGGCCTTAGACCGGTCGTGCCTTTGCGGCCTCTGACCCAGCGCAGGTCCCAACCAGCCCTTGGTTCTCCGAGGAGCTGAGAGGGATGAAGCGCCGGAGAAGACGCCTAGAGAGTTCCTGGAGGTCTAGCTGCTCAGAAGCTGATCGGACACTAGTGAAGTCCTATACTAGGCTTACCTAGTGGCAATGAGGGAAGCGAGGCGCTACGCCTCCTCCTCATTTCATGAGGCAGCCTAAGGAACAAGATGGGTCTCAGTTACCCTTAATTGCACCAATGTTCAAGGAAAAATCCCCCCCCCCAGTCTGACACCATCCAAGGATTGCATCAAGGTGTGTAATATCTATTACCCCATCTATCACCTACTACTTTGGAAGAACACTAAATGACTAGAGTAGGACAGGGATCCAGTGTGGATTTCACACTAGGGGTGAAATCCAGCAGGTTCTGACAGGTTCTGGAGAACCGGTGGTGGAAATTTTGAGTAGTTCGGAGAACAAGCAAATATCACCTCTGGCTGGCCCCAGAGTGGGGTGGGAATGGATATTTTGCAGTATCCTTCTCCTGCCATGCTCACCAAGCTATACCACGCCCACCAAGCCACGCCCACAGAACCAGTAGTAAAAAAATTTGGATCTCACCACTGTTTCACACCAATGTATTTTCTACCAACTCAAGAATACAGTTTAATCTGATTGTGGGGAAGGGATCCCATCTGCTGCTCAAAGCTAACTGTTCTTAGAATATTTCAAGGGTTCTGCTGTTTCCCTTCCCTCCCTCTCTTTCTCTCTCTCTCTTTCTAAGCTAGTTTTAGAACAGACAACTAGAAAGGAAAACCTGACAGCTCATTAAATTGAGAATAAAATAGATAAGATACAAGACCAGTTTGGAAATGAGAAAATAAGGGGACTTCCATTCTGGTAGCAAAAAAACCCCCAAGTCTCTGGTATCAGAAGCAGTCTTGAATAGATGTTACTTCCAAATGTTCCTCTTTTCATTTGTGAAATGCTAGGAAAGTTGGTTAGTTTGGCCTGGCCTTCAAAGGACTACAAGTCAGTGACTGAATCTGTTCTTGTCTTGTGTCTGCTGGTACCAGGCAAGTGGTAGAGTTCCGTATTAGCGGCACCTTCTCAGTTATCTTGCATGTTGGCCCCATTTAGAGCAACTATTGCTATGGGGACACCAAAACATGGATAAAGTCAAGATTATACACTTTACAGAATTACCGAAGAGCTGGAAGGGACCTTGGAGGTCTTCTACTCCAGCCCCCTGCTCAAGCAGGAGAACCTATACCATTCTGGACAATTAGTGTCAGAAAAGTGCAAAACATAATACTCAAAGTATAACTTAATATGATTATTATCCCTATCCTTCGCAATTAGCAAACACCAGGTCAGTTTCCAGTCCTTATCCCTGGAATACGCCTTGAAAGAGGCGGTGGTGAGGCCCTCCTCAAGAAGCCTTCCTGACCCGCTGTTTTAGGTAATTATCGCCCGTCTCCAACCCGCGCGCGAAGGTTGTAGAGAGTATGGTGGCATATCAGTTTCCTTGCACCTGGATGAAACTGTCTATCTAGACCTGCTCCAGTCCGGTTTCCGACCCGTTACAGCACGGAGACGGCTTTGGTCGCAGGTGGATGATCTCTGGAGGGCCAGGGATAGGGTTGTTCCTCTGCCCTGGTCCTATTAGACCTCTCAGCGGCTTTCGATACCATCGACCATGGTATCCTGCTGCGCCGATTGGAGGGATTGGGAGTGGAGGCACCGCTTATCGGTGGTTCTCCTCCTATCTCTCCGACCGGTCGCAGTCGGTGTTGACAGGGGCAGAGGTCGGCCCCAGGCGCCTCACTTGTGGGTGCCGCAGGGGTCGATTCTCTCGCCTTCTGTTTAACATCTACATGAAGCCGCTGGGTGAGATCATCAGTGGTTTCGTGTGAAGTACCAGCTGTATGCGGATGACACCCAGCTGTTTTTTCACACCGGACCACCCCAACGGTTATCAAGTGCTGTCCCGTGTCTGGAGGCCGACGGGTCTGGATGGGGAGAAACAGGCTCAAGCTCAATCCTCCAAGACGGAGTGGCTGTGGATGCCGCATCCCGCACAGTCAGCTAACTGCGGCTGACCATCGGTGGCGAGTCACTGGCCCCGGCGGAGAGGGTGCGCAACTTAGGCGCCCTCCTGGATGAACGGCTGTCTCTAGAAGATCATTTGACGGCCGCTCCAGGAGAGCGTTCTACCAGGTTCGCCTGGTGCGCCAGTTGCGCCTTTCTGGACCGGGAGGCCCTATGCACGGTCACCACGCCTCGTGACGCCTCGCCTGGATTACTGCAACGCCTCTACATGGGGCTCCCTTGAAGGGCATCCGGAGGCTACAGTTAGTCCAGAATGCGGCTGCGCTGGTGATAGATGGAGCCCTCGTGGCTCCCGTGATAACACCCATCCTGCGAGGCTGCACTGGCTACCTGTGGCCTTCCGGTGCGCTTCAAGGTTTTGGTGACCACCTTTAAAGCGCCCATGGCATAGGGCCGGGTTATCTACGGGACCGCCTCACTGCACCAGATACCTCTCACCGACCGCAGCGCCTCACAGGAGGGACTCCTCAGGGTGCCGTCAGCTAGGCAGTGTCGTCTGGCGGCGCCCAGGAAGGGCCTTCTCTGTGGGGCTCCCGCCTCTGGAACGAGCTCCCCAGGACTCCGCCAACTTCCGGACCTTCAGACCTTCCGTCATGAGCTCAAGACACATTTATTCATCTGTGCAGGACTGGCTTAGATTTTAAATTCTATAGGGGTTTTAATTGATTTTAATATTTATATTTCTATTTTTAATGATAGGGCATTGGAATAAGTTTTTTAAAGATTATTTTAATTTTATGTATCGATGTTTTATATGCCTGTGAACCGCCCTGAGTCCTTTGGGAGATAGGGCGGTATATAAATTTAAATAATAAATAAATAAATAATAAATAAATAATAGGCCGGTGATTCCCACGATCTTTCCTGGGAACCATAGGGGGTGGCCGCTGTAATTCCGGGCATACACCGCCTCCCCCAAATCAAATCTCCTGTTTGCCCCCATGGAGTCCAATGGCTGACTAGGTGAGTATTGGGAGTGCAATCTATCAAGTGTGGTCCTCAAACGCCTGCCCATGAGTAACTCTGCTGGGCTCTTATTCGTAAGTGGGCACGGCGTGGAATGCTGCCCCAGGAGGTACTCATTCAACTTCTCCTGCCAGCCCCCTGGGCCTGACCTGGCCAATGCCTCTTTCACTGACCGGACTGCTCGTTCTGCCCGGCCATTACTGGCCGGATGAAACGGGGAAATGAGAGCATGGCGTATTCCTAGGCCCGCTAAACTGGGCGGACGTTAGCTGTGGCCCGTTGTCCGAGACCACAAGGTCAGGCAACCCATGGGTTACAAACAACCGTCGCAAAGTTCTAATGATGGCTTCTGAAGTGGTGGAATGCATTAGTGCGATTTCCACCCACTTCGAGAAAGCATCGACGACCACTAAGAATACTTGCCCCTGGTACGGCCCCGCAAAATCTATATGGATGCGGGACCAAGGACCCCTAGGCTCCTCCCACTCTCTAGGGGGAGACTTAGGCGGCAGCGGTCTTGTCTCCTGACACCGGTGACAGGCCGACACACAGGCCTCTATGTCTTTATCTAGTCCTGGCCACCACAGGTAGCTCCTACCCAGGGCCTTCATCCTAACAATGCCCGGGTGACCCCGGTGAAGTGTCCCTAGAATGGACTGTCGGAGGGGGGGCGGAACTACAACCCTATGCCCCCAGAGGAGGCAACCCTGTTGGGTAGAGAGCTCGTGCTGCCTTCGCTTATAAGGCTGCAATTCAGGGCTGACAGGACCCTGGGGCCATCCACGGAGAACCCAATCAAGAACTTTTGAGATGACTCTGTCCAAGCCAGACATTCTAGCAATGTCACAAGCAGTAACGGGAAAGGAGGAACCATCAATCAGAAAAACATGGGACGCTGGAGCCGGGTCTTCCACCTTGGTCATCAATGGGCAACGGCTCAGCGCGTCAGCATGGCCCAAATGTTTCCCAGGCCTATAGACCAGGGAATAGGAATAAGCCGCCAGGAACACCGACCATCTGGTCATTCTTGGTGATAGTACTTGCGGAGTCTGTCTGTCCCCGGCCAAAAGCCCCAACAGCGGTTTGTGATCGGTAACAAGTTCAAACGGGCGACCGTAGAGATAGTCATGGAACCGCTTGACCCCTGCAACCAACGCCAATGCTTCTTTATCCAACTGCGAGTAGTTGCGTTCCGCGGCGGCCAAGGTTCGAGAAAAGAATGCAATTGGGGCTTCCGACCCCTTGGGCAGCCGATGACCCAACACAGTGCCGACCCCATACTGAGATGCATCGCAGGAGAGGACAAGCGGCAGGTTTTCGTTGAACTGTGTAAGAACTACGTTAGATACCAAGAGTTGCTTGACAGCCTGGAAAGCAGCAGCAGCATTCGCACTCCAAACCCAAGGGGACCTGCTATCCAACAGGCGGTGGAGAGGCTCTGCAACCGAAGCCTTGTGTGGCAGAAAGATTGCGTAAAAGTTTAAGAGCCCCAGGAATGCCTGTAACTCTGACTTGCTGCGGGGTGTCGGCGCATCAAGGATTGCCTTGGTCTTGGCTGTAGTGGGGTGTAAACCCGACCTATCCACTAGGAACCCTAGGAATTCTACCTGGGGCACAGCAATTACACACTTGCTTTTTTTAACTTTGAGCCCCACATCCCTGAACTTAACTAGCACCTGGCGTAGTCTGGACATCAGTTCCGGAGTGCTTGCTGCCAAAACCAACACGTTGTCGAAATACGGCACTACCCCGGGTATTCCGTGGAGTAGGCGTTCCATGAGGCATTGGAACAACCCCGGGGCCACACTGACGCCAAATTGGAGGCGGCGGCACTTGAACGCCCCTCGGTGAGTGACAATCGTCTGTGCTGCCGCTGTGGACTCATCCACAGGCAATTGTTGGTATGCCTGTGCTAAGTCAAGCCTCGCGAAGATGGATCCTTGCCCCAAGGAGTGCAGCAGATGCTGCACCACTGGCACTGGATATGCATGGGCTTGTAATGCTCGATTAATGGTTGCCCTATAGTCCGCGCAGATGCGGATTGAACCATCCGCCTTAATGTGAGTCACAATGGTGGTCTCCCATTGGGCATAATCTACTGGTTCTAAAACGCCCTGGGCAATGAGTTTGTCCAATTCTGCATCCACCCTAGGCTTCAGGGCAAATGGCACCCAGCGCGGTTTTAATCTGCGCGGCACCACCCTAGGGTCTAAGTTAAATGAAACAGACATTCCGGTATATTTTCCCAACTGGCCATCGAACACAGTGGGAAATTCCCTGACCAGTGTATCCAGCTGACTAGCTCCAATCGAGTTAACACTCTGAATAGTCAAATCCAGGGCTTCGAACCAATTAAGCCCCAGAAGACTAGGCAATGAGCCATCTACAACTACCAGTGATAGGCGGCCTACAAATTTCTTGAATTGTACCCTGAATTTCCCACTACCTCGTCACCAGTATTATATTCTGTGGGTTCCGTAATAATTGAGGCTCCACAGATGTTCACACATAGCGTTTATTTTTAACTCACAGAGACCAGCAACAACACAAGAACAGCGCACCTGCTTTGACAGCCCTTTTATACTCGGCTGTCAAAGCGGGAGCCAATCAGAACAGAACAAGAAACCATCTCCACCACTAGGGGCCACCACTGCCGGTGCAGGACATAACAGGGAGTAATGTGTTTTGTACCCTCTGCACGTGCTCAGAAAGGTTTTGTGCATGCGCAGAGGGTCTGCGTGCATGTGCGCGTGGCACATGCACTTCCGAACTGGTAAGGAAGGTAAGTAGATTTCACCCCTGCACAGAACCCTTGTGAGTTTGTTGTGGTACACCAGGATTGGGGCAGGGCAGGGGTGAAATGCTCCTGGTTCGGACTGGATCACGCGATCCAGTAGCAATGGTGGTGGGTGGTTCGGAAAACCGGTAGCAAAAACCCCTGTCCCCACCCAATGCCCAGCTGAGCTGCGAAATCATTGAAGTTTTTTTTAAACTTTTAAAAGCATTTTTTCTTCGGCCAAAAAAAATGCTTTTAAAAGTAAAAAAAAAAAAACCTCTGATGATCGCGCAACTCAGGAGTCTGTTTTTCCTCCCAGAAGGCTTCCCGAGTCGGAATTTCTGCCCCCCCTCTGACCCGCACAAGAAGACCCCAAAGGGGGAGACTTTCTGCGGCAACACAAATGTTCATTGCACGTATCCAGTCCAGGGGCTGTAGTTTGAGGACCCCTGATTTAGTGCAATATAAAAAATGCAAATAATTTTTCTGTGGACCACCAAAATTTTCTCACGGACCACAGGTGATCCATGGACCACCAGTTGGTGACCGCTGTTCTAGAGGTCGTGGAGGTGAGGCTTGATAGTTTTTCATAATAATGCCTCCTTCCCACAAGTAGCTCTGACATTTGGTTTTGATCTGTATGAAGTCAGAATAACACAGTTGGAAGGGACCTTGAAGGTCTTCTAGTCCAACCCCCTGCTGAAGAAAGTGACCCTATCCATTTCAGACAAGTGGCTATCCAATCTCTTCTTAAATGCCTCCAGTGATGGAGCACCCACAACTTCTGGAGGCAAACTGTTCCACTGATTAATTGTTTCATTGTTAGGAAATTTCTCTGTAGTTCTAGGTTGCTTCTCTCCTTAATTAGTTTCCGTCCATTGTTTTTCAGAATAAACTGTTGCTGTTCAAAATAGACCAGATTAGGGAAACCAAGATTATGAATACTAATATTACTTTTATTATAATAAGATCATAGGAAAATAATCTGTCTGAATGCACTTCTCCCTTTATCTTCACAACAATTTGAGAGGATCCTGTCTACAAAGCTTTCTCAGATTACATTTCTGCCCCACTCAGATTTCTTTTATCTCATCATTGTCTTGGTTATGCCTCTCCCTCCTGTTCCTCAAGATTATTCCTTCTGCCCATTAAAGCTATGTAAAGTGCTCCCTACAGGCATTTTGCAAAGCTAGCAGAAGTGTACAGATTTTCAGGGTATGTAATTTGTATAGAATTCACTTTTTCCTAGTTCCGAACATGAGCTCTCTTGACCTCATAATCCTGAGTATAAACTACACACACTCCTAATTATAGCTTTTTGTTCACTTATTTCAGCCAAACTGTGCTCTTGGTTGCAGCTGTTGCTAGATTCCAGGAACTGCAATATTGGAAGGGTGGGGGGGGAGAAGGAAGAATGAAAAAGTGCTGAAATATCATTTCTTCATCAATCTAATTTTATGCAGACTGGAGATAGCAGATGATCATAACACCTGCCACTCAGAAATTTCACTAGGGTTTCAAAGCATTTGCTTCTGCCCAGAGTCTTATACATTTTTAAAATGGGTTTCTGATTTGTTTATAAATTTGGTATGGTTAAAAGAGAGAGAGAGGGAGGGAGGGAGGGAGGGAGAGAGAGAGAGATGGCAGTTGCTTCCCACAAACTATGTTTAATGCATTATTTTAAATTTTTGCAGAATCAGATGAATCATAAATAAAGCTTTCCTGTGCTATGTCTACCGTCATGAGGAAGGCATTACGTGGTTACAATTGTTGCAATCCATTCTGATTTGGGGAAAAGTTGTCTTTCAGTGAGTAACTATACTAATTCAGAACATCTATTCCGAATCATATTGGACAGCTTGAGAAAGGAAAGGAAAGGGGAGAGGAGGGGAAGGGAGGGGAGGGGAGGGGAGGGGAGGAAGGAAGGAAGGAAGGAATTCTTAACCCTGAAAACTGTAAATATTTGAGCAGATATATTAAATTGGGTTTTATTATTTATATCTCTATTTTAAATATTTGGCCTATGTAATAAGTTTTTTAAATTAATGTTTTACTTTGTATATATATATGTTTTTATATGTCTGTACACCGCCCTGAGTCCCTAGGGAGATAGGGCGGTATAAAAGTATGAATAATAAATAAATAAATAAATAAATAAATAAATAAATAAATAAATAAATAAATAAATAAATAAATAAATAAATAAATAAATAAATACACAGAACTCTGATGCTGGTCTCCAAAACATTAAGTAAGAATTAGAATCCTCTATAACCCTCCTCGTTTAATGATGACAACTCTATTGCTAAGTGATGTGGTTGTTAAGCAAGACATCACATGGCGGTAATGAACTTACAATGTCAATTCCACCATGGATGTTAAGTGAATCACCCACAGTTGTTAAGCAAGAAGTCACGTGTGCAATTGCAATTTTACTGCTGGCTTTTCTGTTGCCTCTGTTGTTGGAAGGCATTTGTGAAGCACCCAAATCTCAATTGCACTGTCGTGTCCCACTCCTCCGCTGACGGCCGGGTCAGGGAAATCCGAATCAGGCTTGCCTCTGCAGCTCTGCCCAAAGTCCTAGCAAAGTCCTCAGAGCAGGCAGGAGACCAGTAAGTGACTTCAGCAAGATAAGTTCGACTTTTGCCTGACTCAGAGACTGCCAGAAAGTAGATCCTTTATATAGGCCATGGGGTGTGGCTCCATGACTCAGCACTCATTAAGGCCTGCCCCTCCCTTCCTTCTGTTGCCTCCGCCTATCCAATCTTCTGATGCGAGGATTACTCCAATCAGCTGTTGGTAATAAACCCTCCTCAGGCTCACATGCTGTGGAGGAGGGGGAGGGGTCTAGCTGCTCCGTTTGCCTGGGCATGGAGTCAGGGCTGGGGCAGGGAGGTGCTCCTTCTTCTGCACTTTGTCTGGGCATGGAGCCAGGACTGGGGCCGGGAGGCATACATTCCTCCGTGTTCGGGAGCAGATAAGAAGGCCCCGGCTGCTCTGAGGGCGGGCAAGACACAACATGCACGACCATGGGAATGCTGTAAGCTCATAGAAGTCACTGTGAAGTCACTTATTGAACACCATTGTACCCTCAAATGGTTGTCAAACAGAACAGTCATTAAAGTGAGGACTATGTGTAAAGAGCCCAGTAACAACATATGGCTGGGTTTGGCCCATAAGGAATGCTGAGTGTCAAAGAATTGATGCTTTCGAATTCTGGTGTTGGAGAAGACTCTTGAGAATCCCTTGGACTGCCACATCAAATCAATCAATCCTAAAGGAAACTGACCCTGACTGTTCTTGCGAAGGGCAGATACTGAAGCTGAAGCTCAAATACTTTGGCCACCTAATGGGAAGAGATGGCTCATTGGAAAAGATCCTGATGTTGGGAAAGATTGAAGGCAAAAAGGGGAAGGGGACAGCAGAGGAGGAGATGGTTGGATAGTGCCATCAATGCAGTGAACATGAAGTTGGGCAAACTCCAGGAGCAGTGGGGGACAAGGGGACCTGGCATGCCGTGGACCATGGGGTCATGAGCAGTGGTGGGTTTCAAAATTTTAAAGTACCAGTTCTGTGGGCGTGGCTTGGTGGGCGTGGTAGGGGACGGATACTATAAAATTTCCATTCCCTCCCCACTCCAGGGGAAGGTTACTGCAAAATCTCCATTCCCTCCCCAATCCAGGGGAAAGTTACTGCAAAATCCCCATTTCGTCCCAATCAGCTGGGACTTGGGAGGGAGAAAATAGATGGGGGTGGGGCCAGTCAGAATTTTTACTACTGGTTCTGTGGGCGTGGCTTGGTGGGCGTGGCATGGGAAGGATCAGCTGGGACTTGGGAGGGAGAAAGTAAATGGGGCCGGGGCCAGTCAGAATTTTTACTACCGGTTCTCCGAACTACTCAAAATTTCTGCTACCTGTTCTCCAGAACTGGTTAGAACCTGCTAAAACCCACCTCTGGTCATGAGGAGTCAGAAACAATTTAACAAATGTACAACAACAAAATGTTTAAAGAGGGTCACTTGATGGAGCGGAATCCAATATCTTCTCTATCTATATCTTCTTCACTATAATTTTGTGATTTTACGGGGGAGTATGTTTTTTAACATTTTGGGCATTTAAATTAGTTTTTTAAGGGATGTTTTTAATTATTGTGTGTATTTATATTTTATCTGCCTGTTCACCGCCCTGAGTCCTTCGGGAGAAGGGCGGTATACAAATTAAAATATTATTATTATTATTATTATTATTATTATAAGTACTGCCTTTCACGGGAATGTATTGGTAAATATATGCACATACCATATATACTGTACCGTATGCCATTCTAATTAGTGATAATCTGTTGGCCAGATGTAACCTCCAGTCTCACCCCCTCCCCCTTAAAATCCCCAGAGCTTTTGCACTTTTAATATGAATGCTTACTGTGCCAGTTGGCCTGTTGAATTTTATACAACCGTTTCATCTGGTCTTCTCAGTTCTTACCAAGACAACCTTGTGCCATATGGACTCCGGTCTCAGGAGGATGGTTCACACTTTTGAACAACTGCAGTGTTTACAAACTTTCAGAGAGAATTTAAGATTGAGCCAGGGATGGCTGCCTTATGAAGAATGGTGCATTTTTTTAAATCAGCTGATAGAGACTATAGAGATTATAAAGCTGGACTTTCATTTATATAAAGATTCCAAATTCTTTTTTCTTACTCTTAAGATGAGAGAGAGAGAGGGAGGGGGGGGAATTCTTTATTAGCCAAGTGTGATTGGACACTTGACTAATAAAGGAATTTGTATTTGAAATGAAAAAATACATTCATCAAGAATCATAAGGTACAAATAAGCAATCAAATCATACTAGGAAACAATCAATATCAATATAAATCGTAAGGATACAAGCAACTAAGTTACAGTCATACAGTCATAAGTGGGAGGAGATGGGTGATAGGAATGATGAAAAGATTAATAATGCAGACTTAATAACTAGTTTGACAGTGTTGAGGGAATTATTTGTTTAGCAGAGTAATGGAGTTCGGGGAAAAACTGTTCTTGTGTCTAGTTGTTCTGGTGTGCAGTGCTCTATAGTTTTGAGGGTAGGAGTTGAAACAATTTATGTTCAGGATGCGAGAGTTCTGTAAATATTTTCACAGGCTTCTTATTTGGGATAACCAGACAACAGATTGTCGTGCAGGCCTTTGCATTCCAATGTTTAGGTTCAAGAGCAGTCAAAGTGATGTTTTCCTCCTTACATCAAGGAGGGAATTCTCCACTTCATTTTCACTGATGGAGTTTTCCTCTTTTGTGCAAACAGCATCATGGTACGGGAGAAAATGCTAAATGTCCTTGCTCCACCTCCTTGATCACCACTGTTATTTGATCCCTCTGCAGCTGAACATCAGATATTATACACAAGCACACACTCATACATGCTTTTGCACATTAATATGCACAAGATATCCTTTCAGATTAACTAAATATTGGGTAGCTATGAGTAACACAGGTTCCAAAGCAATGCATCTTTAACAGCCATGAAAGGGAAAAAAATATGTTTTATTCATACTCTCAGCAACAAAGCAAATTCCCGGTTTATGAGGTAATGGGCAAAATCTGGCCATCATGACTTGTACTATAGTCAACAGAATTGTGCAAATCAGTTGGGATGATGAGGACATAAGAAATCAGTCCAAATTCCATCTCAATCCAGTTATTTGTTCCTTACAGGGGCCAATCAGATGCACCAAGATGTTTGCAAGTAGAGGATGAAGACCCTTTCTCATTATTGTTTCTCTGCAACCAGTCTTTGGAGACATACTGCCCCAAATCTGGGGGTAATGCTGAATCTTCAAAACCAATAGCCTTTAAATGGGGCCATTCTGCCTTGATGGGATCCTTGACATCACTGATTTTTTTTCATCTGCAAAGCAAATCCATGTGGCTTGTCTACTTGGCTGTAAGAGTACCACCCTCTAATTTGGCTTTGAAGGAGTACTTTGCCCAAGCCTTTACTGAAGTGAAGAACCTCACAGATGTATGATGATTACAGCTGTTGACATCAGCTTTACAAAATAGATACAGCTGATCAAACTAAAGGATAAAGTAAATTTGAGTCAGGATTCAGGATGGATTCACTTGGCTAATCTTTTCACAGCTGAAAGTCTTCAATATTAAGCTTTCATTGTTTTGAAACTTAAAACAGGTATTAAATGCTATTTTGTATTTTGAGATCCCTAGCATCTCAAAATACTAGAGGAGGACATCACTCATAAAAATTAAGTAAGAAGAATTTAAGCATGGAACTTACTTGTGTTTATGGGTAGCTGTGCATTTTATTGTTTGAACTAACCCTCAAACACAGATACAAGTTAGCATGGCAGCTAAAAAAAACCTATGTGCAAGACAAGTACAGGCAATATTTGACTTATCACCGCATTTGAGAATGGAATTTTGGTCGCTAAGTGATGCAATTGTTAAGCTAGTCATCATGTGACTGGCTCTGAATTTATGACCGTTTTTACTGCAGTTCACTGACTCTTCTCAAATTGTCAGAACCCAGCTGTGAAGGTTGCAAATTGCGATCCTGGGGCCTCGAGATGCTGCAACCCTCATAAATATAAGCCATGTACTATATACCCAATGCCCAAATTGTGATCACGTGGAACGCAGGGGTGGTGTGATGGTCATAACTTCAAGGATGAGTCCTAAGTCTGTTTTTCTGAGATGTTGTAACTTCAAACTGTCATTAAACAAATAGTTGAAAGTCAAGGATTATTTGTACATACGTCTATGAATCAGGATACCAGATGCCAGAATGGTTGAGAAGGCAAATGGGATAGCCAGAAACCTATTTTAAAATTTCCAGTATTTCTTCTGGCTCAGGAATACATTCCACAGAATAATAAGCATTATGAACAGCTCTGCCAAGAAATGTTTTATATGCTGATCTATAAGTTCAGTCATTCTTGACCATTGGCAAGGCTGAGTAGAACTAATGCGAAATAAGAATCCATTAAGATCTGTAGGGCTATACCCTTGATTTAGAGTTACCAAACAATAGGAATGAGAATATATTAAGCTTGGATCACCAAAAGTTGGGAAAATTGCTCATTGGGATAGAAAGCAATGGAACTTTCATCCCAATTGAGGCACACTATATCTTTTAAGACCAACACCCATTTGAAAAATGTGTGCATAATTCTCTATTAAAATATTTGGATCCAGGAAAATGGAGGGCAAACTCATTCTCAGTCTTTCAGATTTGTAAGCAAAGCTCCACTAGCAGAGTTCTTTACTGGAAGTGACCCAGGGGCCTGGTTGCAAAGTGCTCATCCACACAGAGAGACAAATGAAGGCCCAGAGAGTTATTAAAGTTCAAATACAAAGTAAAGTTGTATAAAGATCATTCTACTGGCTTAATAGGCTTGTTCTGTCCTCCTTCGCCTCCGTCCGAGTGATGGCTTAATTAGCCGGCACTATCAGCTCTGGCAGCAAAATAGTGAGCATCTGCCAAGTGTCTCTGTTATCTCCCTCGACGCCGATGAGTCACCCAGGAACAAACTTCAGCTCTTAGTTAATCAGTTGATTTGCCTGCTACAAAGAGGCACAGCAGCTCTTGCTACCTGTGGGATGTGGCTCCATGACTCAGCACTTCCTAGGCCTGCCCCACCCCTGCTTCTGTTGTTCCCTCCTCTCCTGCCTACGAAATCTAGGGTCCAACCAAGCCTGATTGCTATCAGCTGGCTCTGAAGGCATGGCCTGGGGAGGGAAAGAGTCAGGGGACGGAGGCCTCATTATCTCTTCCACCTGGCCTGTCTCTGGCTACTGGAGCTAAGCCAGGGAAGCCGGTGCTCCCGAGGTAAGTCCTGACGGCCCTTCCCCCTCACTTTCCAAGTCACTTTCTGGCAGGAGGCCCGGCTCAGGGGGCGCAGACACAACAAGGCTGGACCTGACACTGCCAACAACTGATTCAACTTCTACTAGTTCAGCAACAAGAGAGGGGTCTGCTCCTTTATGCCACTATCTTATCGTGCTTTGAAATATGTACTTCAATTGATATGATTTGGACAATCTAATCCCAAAGATAGAGTGATCAACCTAAGGATGAACCCTGTTGGGTCTTGAATCTAATATCCAAATCCCTTCACTCCCCACTAAGGTGTTTCATGGAAAACAACAGCATCCTTTACGGATGTAGCAGTTGTGGCATTGGTTGAACTGACCAATTCAGGTCAGAACGAAACAAGGGCATTTTAATTGATGGGTTGATCATCCATCCCACGGTAGAAGAATAAAAATCTACAATTGACTCACACCAGCCTTGGATTTTTAGGGAAAGTCAGAGCATAAAACTAATCCAAGCCACCTTGCACTCTTACATTATAAATAGACTTCTAATACAATAATTGCACAGCATCATCTCAAAATGAAAGTTTTAATGATCAAATGGAATCTGAAGGATGTTTTGTTAGTCACAAAACATTGATCAATAACTTCTATCCAAATATGCAAAAACAGGAATATAAAGTGGCTTTTAAAAAGTTCTCTACAGAGTTTAGTTTCAGCAGGAAGTGTCCTGTCCCTGAATATTATAATAGAAAAAGAAAGAACAGGAGTCACTTGAATCTTTAGTATCACACCACTGCATACCTCCGACTGAATCCTGAAATTCAATCTTAGACACAGAGCTGCTCTGCTGAGTAGGAAAAAGATCCATTCCTCTAATTGCTTCACTTTATGGATACATTTTGAACCACAGAGAACTATTGCAAGTTTGCAATAGAGTCACCAGTGGAAAGTTGGAAGAATCAGAATTCTCACATTTACCCTTATCAAGTAAAGAAGAGACCAGCATAGCATTACAGAATGCTGATATTGCAGATAAAACCTGGAATCAAACAGGTACGGGGGCAATGTGCATCATCTTCTGTCTTGTTCTTTCTTTGTTTGAGCCTTCCTTCCTTCCTTCCTTCCTTCCTTCCTTCCTTCCTTCCTTCCTTCCTTCCTTCCTTCCGTCCTTCCTTCCTTCTTCCCTCCCCTTCCTTCCTTCCTCCATCCCTCTTCTTCCTTCCTCCCTCCCTCCCTCCCTCCCTTCCTTTCTAGAGTTGATGCTGCTTCTTTCTAGAGTTGATGCTACTGTTGCCTTCAATAGGGGAAGATATTTGTTCCATACTGATTACTAATACCACCTTACTCCCTTGTAGCACCGTTGGAAGGATCACAGGAATGCAGGAAACAGCCTGTGAGTGCAAATGGTGGTGGGGAGTCTTGATGCCATCCTACTTTGTATGCGGATAGAGATTCATCGTAACCATGCTGGCAGCCTTAAATGGAATTCACCATTGCAGTTTGGAGTTATCTAAGATTTGTTCTGCAAATATTTGCAAGGTGAGGAACTAGGTTAAAACAGACAAAGAAAGAGATAATTATTCCAGAAAAAGGGAATAAAAGGAAAGGGAGTCGGAAAATTGTCATAGGGATATGGTTCTTAGAGCAGAACCAGGGGTGGGATTCAGCCGGTACGGATCGATTCAGGCAAACCCATAGTTATGGCCAGAGGCTGGGCCCGCCCACCCGCTCCAGCGCTATCCTGTCTTATACAATTGGTGTGTTTTTGACGCAACACGCACGTGTGCAAGGCGCTCATGTGGGCTATGCTATCCCATCCTATACAATTGCTGTGTTTTTGATGTTGTGTGCACATGCGCAAGGCGTGCGCAAACAAAGCATGAGTGCACATATGTGTGCTCACATATTCGATTCTGGGAGAACCAGTTGTTAAATTATTTGAAGCAGAACCTTCTGAAAGTAAAAAATAATCAGAATAGAACAAAATTTTAGCTTTAGAAATTGCCAACTAGCATCACTGACATTTATTTGGATCAACTTTTCAGGTCATGCATTCAAAGAGATCTTTCAGCTACCTCTTCTAGAACTTCCACTTACCGTTGAGTTTTTCTTTTTAGTTGTGCAATCCAGAGGTAAGAATAGAACTAAAGTGTAATTATAAAATAAAAGAGCATTTTTCTTTGGATAGCAGTTTGCCTGCACTTCAGTTGTTTTGTGAGCTGGGTACAAAGGAGGAACAATCACTGTTTGTGATTCTTTGTAACATGTTTCAAGCACTCCAGCATTTAAGAGGATGAAAGCATATGAGCCCTGAGCCAAGCTTGTATCGAAATTAAATGTGGGGCGAGTTTAGTATGATTTCATTCTTATGTATGCAGTAAACACCAACAACATCAATAATAACAATCCATCTCCACAACTGTTGAAACAGCTCCAAGCAGTTCAGATGAATCCCATTCTACAATAAAACAGCAATGGAAGAATCGTATGTGGGCTGCAATAAGCTTGGACAAGGGGATAGATGGGGAACTCATCAGATTTGCAGATGACACCAAGCTGGCAGGAATAGCCAACACTCCAGAAGATAGGCTCAAGTTACAGAAGGATCTTGACAGACTTGAACATTGGGCGCTATCTAACAAAATGAAATTCAACAGTGAAAAAAGTAAGGTTCTACATTTAGGCAAGAAAAACAAAATGCACAGGTACCATATATGTGGTACCTTGCTCAATAGTAGTAACTGTGAGAGGGATCTTGGAGTCCTAGTGGACAACCATTTAGATATGAGCCAGCAGTGTGCAGCAGCTGCCAAAAAAGTCAAACAGTTTATTTTATTTATTTATTTATTTTGTCACTCAGTATATACAAGCATAAGCATGTAATAACTATACAATATATAAGCATATATATAAGTATGAGTATGTAATAACTATATTAATTGGATATAATGAAAGGAAACAATAGGACAGGAACGGAAAGCACGTTTGTGCTCTTATGCATGCCCCTTACAGACCTCTTAGAAATGGGGTGAAGTTAATAGTAGACAGTTTTTGGTTGAAGCTTTGGGGATTTTGGGAAGAGACCACAGAGTCAGGTAGTTTATTCCAAGCATTAACAACTCTGTTACTGAAATCATATTTTCTGCAATCAAGATTGGAGTGGTTAACATTAAGCTTAAATCTATTGTGTGCTCATGTATTGTTGCAACAATACACGAGCTGAGCTACATAAACAGAGGGATAGAAGATCACGTGAAATGTTAATACCACTTCAGGGGTGAAATCCAGCAGGTTCTGACAGGTTCTGGAGAACCAGTAGCAGAAATTTTGAGTATTTCAGAGAATTGGTAGCAGATATTTTGAGTATTTCGGAGAACCAGCAAATGCCACCTCTTGCTGGCCCCAGAGTCGGGTGGGAATGGAGATTTTGCAATGTTCTTCCCCCAGGAACGGTGATTTTTTCAGTATCCTTCCCCTGGAGTGGGGTGGGAATGGAGATTTTGCAGTATCCTTCCTTTGCCACGCCCACCAAGCCATGCCCACAGAACCGACAGTTTAAAAAAAATGGATTTCACCACTGCACCACTTTATAATGGTAAGGCCACACTTGGAATACTTCATCCAGTTTTGGTAGCCACAATGTAAAAAATATGTTGAGATTCTAGAAAGTGCAGAGAAGAGCAACAAAGATGATTAAGGGAGTGGAAGCTAAAGCATATGAAGAACAGTTGCAGGAACTTGGTATGAATAGTTTAATGAAAAGAAGGACCGGGGGTGACATGATAGCAGTGTTCCAATATCTCAGGGGCTCCCATAAAAAAGAGGGAGTCAAACTATTCTCCAAAGCACCTGAGGGTAGAACAAGAAGCAATGGGTGGAAACTAATCAAGGAGAGAAGCAACTTAGAACTAAGGAGAAATTTCCTGACAGTTAGAACAATTAATCATTGGAACAACTTGCCAAGTTGTGAATTCTCCAACACTGGAATTTTTTAAGAAGTTGGATAACCATGTGTCTGAAGTGGTGTAGGGTTTCCTGCCTAGACAGGGGGTTGGACTAGAAGACCTCCAAGGTCCCTTCCAACTCTGTTATTCTAATTGAATACATAATAGCACTGTGCCTGGTTTGACTTATTTTGGAAGGAGGTTCCTACAATATTTCCAAATATACAGGTTCAATCTGGTGAAGATCAAGTTGAACACACAGCCCAGTGTCACATCTTCAGAAAGAGACAGCTGCCCCTGAAGCATACCTTCCCGAGTCTCAACCCTCCCCTTAGCCTCTTGATTTTTCTCTATACAACTGCAGTTTATTACCTTGGTTGCTTTTCACAGACGGTTCACACAGTCTTAAGATTAGATGAAAACCTCTTTTTCTCATCCTTGTTTTTCTTCTTTTTACTGAACAAAATGGCTAATCTCCATGAAGGGAATACAATCTGATACCAGGAACGATAGTGAGTTTTGGTTTTTTTCCAGCACCCTGTGCTGCTGACCATCCCGACAAGCAGGAATGAAAAAGATTGATTTCATCACAAAACAGCTGAGCTAGAATTCATTATGAGATTTAACACTTCTAATGCATTAAGCAGGGCTCATGTTTCTTAACTCAATAGACTTGTTAGCCAGCTCATCAATCCAAGATCTAGAGAGATCGAGATCTCTCTTCTCACTCAATCCTTTATCATTCCTCTCTTTTCTTCCTAACCTCCTCCACCCCTGCCCCATACCATAACAGCCGAGTACATATAAAATATTATCTTCTTAGGCCAAGAATCCATACAATAGATAAAGCAACACCATGATCATATGTTTATATGATAATAAATGTCTTTGCAAGATTCTTTATTGATTCAGGGGAACTAATAGTCCTCGGTTAGATGTAAAACTATGGCCAGATGTGAAACCTTTTTATAAGAGCTATTTTATGAAAGAGGTTTTTCAAAAATGGCTGGGCGGGGGAATGGAGTTTCAGCCACAAAGCAGTGACAATATTTTGATTGAGACCCTCCCCCTCACTCCTTGTATTCCCACCCCATACAATCTAGCCAATCTTTCAGTGTAGTACTAAGACACTTCGGAGAAAATAGACAGTTTTAGACAAGCCACCAAGGGCAATTTCAGTCTATAGAGGCTGCTTTTACCAAAGCATTAAACTGCTTTAAAAGGCCACTCTAATTGCCTGGCCTTGTGTGTGTGTGTGTATCAGGGCTGCCGAGAGGAATATTAAGTGCTGGAACAAGACTAATATGCTCCCCCCCACCCGTGTATGTGTGCGGTTCTCCCACATGCCCACCACACATGCGCAGCAGAGACCTGAAGAGCATTTCCACACAAATTAAGCGTTTGACATCCACATGGTGAAAATAAAGCTGTTTCACATTGCTCAAGTGTTCTTGCTTGTGCACCAAGGAATAGTACAACAGCAACAATTTGTTTCATAATGTTGTACCACTTGACAGATACTGTTTCAATTGATGCCTCCAATAGACTTTCATAACCATTCTGAAACTGAAATGAAATATGAAATATATTCATAAACGAAATGAAACTAAACTTGCAAACTTAAATAAGCAATGAAATTAAAATTCAATAAATTACATAAATAACTGTTCACTGAGTTTCAGATTAATAAAGGTTGCAAGGCGGTTTTGCTATACACACGAAGTATAGAGTATGAAGCATATATCCAATATTGTTTTTCTTTCTAAAAATTTGGTTTGGTAATTTTTTTAAAAAAAATTCCCCTTCCTGGGCCCCCTTTGAGCTCCATGGGCCCCCGGAACAATATACTGGCTGAACCTCCCTCTCCTCAGGCCTGGTGTGTCTCTCTGTATCTCTCTGAGTGTAGGTATGTATTTATGAGATTAGAAACCACTTCGGTCACCAAAGACTCTAAGCAGGAAACATACATAGTGTTGTGAGTCCGGCTCCCGAGCCTGTCCTCATGTTCTTATGCCCAAACATAAGAACAATTAGAATTCAACAAAACATCCACCCTATTATATAGCATCATTACATTACTGATGTCAACAACACGACAACAGTGGGTCCCAAAGGCTGTCGTGTCCCACTCCTCCGCTGACAGCCGGGTCAGGGAAATCCGAATCAGGCTTGCCTCTGCAGCTCTGCCCAAAGTCCTAGCAAAGTCCTCAGAGCAGGCAGGAGACCAGAAAGTGACTTCAGCAAGATAAGTTCGACTTTGCCTGACTCAGAGACTGACAGAAAGCAGATCCTTTATATAGGCCATGGGGTGTAGCTCCATGACTCAGCACTCATTAAGGCCTGCCCCTCCCTTCCTTCTGTTGCCTCCGCCTATCCAGTCTTCTGATGCGAGGGTCACTCCAATCAGCAGCTGTTGGAAATAAACTTTCCTCAGGCTCACATGCTGTGGAGGAGGGGGAGGGGTCTAGCTGCTCCGTTTGCCTGGGCATGGAGCCAGGGCTGGGGCCGGGGGGTGCTCTGCAGCCTGCTTGGGCATGGAGCCAGGGCTGGGACCGGGAGGTGCCCCCTCCTCTTCAGCTTGTCTGGGCATGGAGCCAGGACTGGGGCCGGGAGGCATACATTCCTCCGTGTTCGGGAGCAGATAAGAAGGCCCCGGCTGCTGTGAGAGCGGGCAAGACACAACAAAGGCCTTCTAAAAAGAGTGGAGTGTTTACAAGCTTCCAGAAGGCCACAAGAATGGAAGCCACCCTCGCCTTGAGTGAGGAGGGCTATTCTGAAGGAGGGGAATTCCTATAGAGAATGCCTAATTTTGAGGTCCGTCCAGTTGTGCCTCTTAGTAGGTGAACCTCCTCAGCAGACATTCTCTGAACTGAGTTAACAAAATCTGGGATAGATGACCCTGCAGTTTCTTTTTTTTTAAAAAATTGTTTTACTGAGTTTCCACATTTAAACAATTCTTATTCACCTCTTGTGCATGAATGTGACCATTTACATATCATCACACTACAATTCACCTATACTCTATAAATTTTTACTAAATCTACATTCTATTTTATCTGTTTTTTTCTCTTTTTTTTTTCCTATTGTGGATCCATTTCTCCCACATTACGTAAAAATCCGAGTCCATCAATCCTTTCAATTCAAGTGTCAATTTGTCCATTTTGGCGCAATCAAATATTTTTTTAATTATTAAGTCTTCAGAGAGTATATTTGTGCTTCTAGATTCCCAGATTTCAAGCCATATAAGATTGTCTACTTCTAAAATTTATCCAGATAAGTTCTGGCAGGACATATTTCCAGAAAGTAATCAACAACAGGGCCAATCTCATTTCCAGAAGAATATTACTCCAAAATACTGGGGTCACAATGGAGAAGTCATATCTCTTAGTCTTAACCCACTCATCCCAAATTCACAAAAAGGAGGAGTTAGTAGAAGTGTATTTAAGAATAAGCATGATGGACAAGTCAAATCCCAGGTAGAAAAAAAAAACCCAGCTGGGGAAAAAAAAAACCTGTGTATCAGGGGTGAAATATAAAATTTGTTACTACCGGTTCTGTGGGCGTGGTTTGGGGGGGTAATGTGACTGGGTAAGCGTGCCCAACTTTTTTTTTTACTTTTAAAAGCATTTTTTCTACAACCTCTTCAGCTGAAGAGGTTGTAAAAAATGCTTTTAAAAGCCTGTGATGATCAGGCAATTCAGCTGGGATCGCCAGAGGAAAAAAAGCTTTTAAAGGGTTCCTGACGATCCCAGCTGAGCCGCGCGATCATCAGAGGCTTTTTTTTTTACTTTTAAAAGCATTTTTTAGTGGAAGAAAAAATGCTTTTAAAAGTAAAAAAAACCATCTGATGATTGTGTGGCTCAGCTGGGGGGGGGCAGGGATTTTTACTACCAGTTCTCCAAACCACCCACCGCGAATCGCTACTGAATTGGGCAATCCAGTCCGAACCGGGAGCATTTCACCCCTGCTATGTATTCTGTGTATTTATACAGGAAGTCCTCAACTTATGAACACAATTGAACCCAAAATTTTTACTGCTAAGTTCCTAAGTGAGCTGGATGCCCCAATTTAGGGATTGTGCTTGTTATTCTGATTTAAGATCATAGCAACCCTAACCATTCTAAAAATAATCTTCCCAGTCATACTGAAGAATGTTATGTCATCTACCTTACAGCTGGCATAAATCCTAAAAAATTTCTGATATCAAGTTTTTGCTATTTAGCAACACAGATTCACATAGAGAAGTCACCATCATAGGACAGGAAGTAAAGTTATTTACCTATGAATATTATTAATTTTTTTATTATGTATTCATTTTATGTATTAAATTGGATTTCTGCTTAATGACCATAAAGGTTTTGATCTGACATAATTTTCCATCCCCTACATTTTAAAAGCCTTATGTAACCCCCCCATCATTAATCCCAAATTAAGTGTTTATTTACCACTTGGATTGTTTTATGTGCCACATCATGCCATAAAATAACAACCTTTAGCTTTATTGGATTATTTAAAAACACTGTGGTATATTTTCCTAATATAAAACACAAGGGAAGGAGTGAGAGGATCTCTGTTTCAATGAAACTGCATTTTTAGGTGTGCATAATTGTATTTTCCCACTTTTCTTTCTGGGTTTTTTTATGCACATGCAAACTCAGGATCTGGAAGTGTTGTGGACATATGTTCACTCTTACCAGATTCCTGAACCTTAGTTCTTGCATCACTGCTTGTAATATCATTTCTGGGTTTCAGTGAACCTGTTTTCAGTCACTGATCAATTTTTGTAAACTTGTCACAACAACCCAGCATGAAAAGCAACATCAAAAATTAATTTAGCACACATAAAACATACATGGGTAAACTTGAAACAGTCCTATCAGCAACTGGTCTACTGTTCTGTCGGAAGCAGACAGAAGGGAGATACATATATTGCAATTTCTTACACCTCCTGGGTAGTGATAGTCTCATGGAATGGAGATGATGTCCTCAAAATATCAAGTACCACCTGGCTGCAAGCTCCACAGGAGAACATCTCTTTGATGGAAACAAAAGTTGTGCAGAATCACTCTGGAGGGAGTATAATTGAACAAAGAAACTGACTGGCAACGAACCCAAGAAGAAAAGTGCAAGGAGCCTTTGGTCTAATCACACGAACGGTGGTGAATGTGTGGAGACTACAGATTACCTACTGAGTCTTTATGGGCTACCAGTGTCTACTGACCACAATTGGAGAATCACTGGGCTAAAAGAAGGTTCAGCCTGAGTGATGGAAGCTATCACAATTATGTTTTCCTGGGGAAATTTTGGTAGAGATGGGCCATAGGTGGCTTTCAGTGATTCCCCTCCTTGTTTGTAACCTACAGGCACTAAACAGTGAGGGCAGGATAGCAAGAGGAGCTCTGTTGAATCCATTTTGAATTGGGTCAAATTTGATCAGGATTAAATTTAAATGGTTTAATTTAGGAAGAGACACTTGAAAATAGCCAAAAAGCAGAGTTGGAAGGTACTTTGGAGGTCTTCTAATCCAACACCCTGCTCAATCAGGAAGCCCTATGCCATTTCAGACAAATGGTTGTCCAATCTCTTTTTTGGGATACCTCTGAGCTTGAGTTCTGGGTGATTGTGAACGGGGCCAATTGTGATCAGGATTAAGTGGTTTAATTTAGGAAGAGAAGCTTGAGTTCTGGATGGATAAGAAGCTTTAATTAACATCATTTTTCAAGCTTCATCTCATCCCATCCGCTCCACAGACACAACTGTGAGGTTTTCTTTTCCATTTGTGGTGTAAAGACCACAAATGGCATATTGGAATTTCTAGAGGAGGCCTAAGAAACAAGAAAGAAACTATTGCACAGTCTTAGCTGAAATGAAATCTTATAGTTGCCACGCTAACTAGAGCTACCTAGGGCTGAATAAGGGAAATCTAGCCTCCGTTTTGCTTCTATTTTTAATAGGAACGTGACTCTTGGTAACTTATAAGCTTGTAACAGCATAGAAACAATTAATTCCTGTCTTCTCTATACTTCTTGCTTCAGTTACTGAAGATTCTGTATTCTTGGCTTCAATGCTCTTACACAATTTCATTAAAAAGGCAGCTGTTCTGTGCTTATGGGCATCTGCTGGGGGTTTTTCCTTTTAGATGAAATGTAGAATAGGGACGCGGTGGCTCAGGGGCTAGGATGTTGAGCTTGTCGAATGAAAGGTCGGCGGCTCGGTGGTTCGAATCCCTAGTGCTGCCGTGTAACGGGGTGAGCGCCCGTTACTTGTCCCAGCTTCTGCCAACCTAGCAGTTTCGAAAGCACGTAAAAATGCAAATAGAAAAAATAGGAACCACCTTTGGTGGGAAGGTAACAGCGTTCCGTGCGCCTTTGGCATTGAGTCATGCTGGCCACATGACTACGGAGACATCTTCGGACAGCACTGGCTCTTTGGCTTTGAAATGGAGATGAGCACTGCCCCCTAGAGTCGGCAACAACTAGCACGTATGTGCGAGGGGAACCTTTACCTTTATCTTAGGATACTGCAACATACAATACTTTGTGCGACATCTCTTGTTTGAGCATTGTGGTCCTTGGCAGAAACACAGCTGAGCTGCGTTAAGGATGCATAGTATATTTTGGATAAAATGTGCATTGATACATTTAGCAAGCCTCATTAATATTTAAGGAGAAAGAAAACATGGTACTTGTGTGCCCGCTTAGTCTACTTTTCAGATGCTAATGGTTAACTGATAACCATAAGAAGAGAAAACAGCAGATCTGAAAGTTATCTCTAAAGCAGATTTGAACTGGACAGCCCTTCAGATCAGGAGTCTCCAACCTTGGCAACTCCCAGAGTTGAAGTCCACAAGTCTTAAAGTTGCCAAGGTTGGAGACCTCTGCTTCAGATGGTCTCTTCAAAGAGAGGACAACTCACTGTAAAGTAGAATTCAGGACCACCTCTGTGCACCTATTGTTTAGGATGTCCCCAAACCACCCCAAATCGTCACTACTTTCAAGATAGGGCTGTGTCTTTGCAGCTGCATTAATCTACATCTTGCACATCTGGATAACTCTCCCATCTAATCTCTATTTCCTTTCATAGCATGCAAACAATGCCCTCCTTCCTTTCAAACAAACACACTTGCAGCCAAGAGGAGAACAAATTAACACTTACTACTTATTTTTAATTATGCTGAGTCTGTGTAACACTAAAACAGGAGCCATTGTTCTCCAAATCTGCTCTAATTTCTCACACATGTTAATTATAGTTTGTCATACCTAAAATATTGGGAACAGAGCCATTACTTCCCAGAAAGGGTTCTAAATATATACCTCTTTAGTCCTATGTTTCTTTCAAGGAAGGATAAAATGTAGAAAGTGATTGGATGCCCAATTTCTTTTTGAAAGCTGGGTTAGGATGGCTACCAACAATACTCAAACATACACCTACGTTTTTTTGTTTTGTATTTATATCCCGCCCTTCTCCGAAGACTCAGGGCGGCTTACACTATGTCAAGCAATAGTCTTCATCCATTTGTATACTATATACAAAGTCAACTTATTGCCCCCCAACAATCTGGGTCCTCATTTTACCTACCTTATAAAGGATGGAAGGCTGAGTCAACCTTGGGCCTGGTGGGACTTGAACCTGCAATATTGCAAGCAGTTGCTGTTAATAATAGGCTGCATTAGCCTGTTGCGCCACCAGAGGCCCATTTCTCTTTTGGATTCATGTGCAAACCTTGTACCTTACAAGGATTGATGGCAGAGAGAAGATAGTTCTTCTTCTACACTGCCTAGTCTCTCCCAAGTTGGTTTTCTCCTTGAATTTCTAGCCAACATCCATATGAAAGATGTATCTCCCCAAATTCTTGGATCTGGCCTAATTTATTTAGAGGATACTTATCTGTGGAAGGTAGAATACCCACTGACTGTTGATAAGAATGGTGAAGGGCTGTAATCCAAATCAAAAGGAAGTAGTCATTTTTCTCTCCAACAATCTTAAAGCAGGTAAATTTTACAGCTAATAGCAGTTCAGCTGAGCCAGAGAGAAAGGAGACTGTGGTCCACAGTTGCCCCTGTGTGTAATAAAACCTTGGTTTTGATTTCATCCTATTTAGAAGTCAGTGTTTTCTACTTTGCCATCCCAGAAATCTAGATGGTCCTTGAATAAAGTAGTAGTACTATCAGTAAAGGAGAATATTTGTAACTCAGGGTTGAAATGAGGGGTCCTTGGTGGTCTCTGAGTTACAGATGTTTCATTAACTATGTAGCATCATCGGTGCAATGGTAGTACTATTTCTTATTAAATTGCTAATTTGACAGTCTGATGCTGTTATGGGTTCAAAAATTAGGTCTTGGTGCTTTTCTATTGTAGTGTGACCTTTATTTATTTGCTGTACTTTGTTTTACAAGATTTTATATGCAATTATGAACCAACTTGGAATAGCTTGCAGTTCTATAACAAGTAATCCAGATCAAAACAAGGCATTCCCAGATAATACAGCAACATCGCACAGCAAAGCTATTTGTGTCTTTTTTACTACAGTAGTTTTTCTAGTGTATAGATTAAGATGAACATTTATTTATCCAATTTTAATAGTAAAAGTCAAGTTAATGTAAACTCTTAACATTATGGTGGCATAATGCTGTTTAATAAAATTCTTTGAAAGACTTATTGATAGAATCAACTGTTTGGAAAATTTCTAGGTGGAAATTGTGTAAGTATATTCTCATCAAACACTAAAATAGTATGTTATTTACATTGCAATTCTGCAACCAATGGTCTTAATGCTGTTCTCCATATTAACCTTTGTGTGTAATTATGACCTGAATTCTTATGTATACTTGCAAAAGACATGAACCTGTTTGGAACTCAAGTCATTAGCACTGCCTGGGTTCACATTTCATATTAAGCCAAGTTTCTAAAATAATTACTTAATAAGCTGTGATTGACTGAGTTCACATAATATGTTAAGCCAAGTCATGAACTGAAAATAGGTGATAGATTCATATATACACTGCTTGTTGTGACCCAGGCCCAAGTAAGTAGTAGGAAACTCAGTCAGTGTAAAAACAAACAAACTTTATTAAAACAGCTGAGAATTACTTCATTCTCAGCGTAGTCCAACTAAATTAAAGCAAATTCCTCCCAACACAATTCCTCAGTCCTATCACCAATCTTGGTCCAATTAGGCAAACTGCCAAAGGCCTTTCTTGGCAAAAATTCAGAAGATACCGATACAACAAGACAAAGCTGACAGCGTTGTTTTCTGACAAAAAGCCCAAACGCCGTCACTGGTCTTTTAAACCTTATGGGAGGGGCCAAACATCTCTTGGCCCTACTCCCGAGTTGTCCTCTTTGCTTTAGCTGCTCTTGCCTTCTGGCGGTTCTTCTCATGCGTGCATTAGGAACAGCCTCCTCCTGTTCCTCTGCCTCACTACTGTCAGCCTCTGGAGACTCTGGAGTCTGCACATCACTCCCAGATGGCCCTGGCCCCACCTCTGCCTCCGATGCAGAGCCCTCATCCGGGCTTTCCCCAGCCTCCAGGACTGGCCCATGCTCTTCCTCAGCCTCATCACTGTCTGACTCCGTTGCCAGCTCCGCAGGCTACTGGTGGACCACAACACTGCTTCAATAAACTATTATCACTTACTCCCCTGCCTAAACCTATTAGTCGTTTTAGGAAAGAGAATTTTTCCCATATTTCCATACCCATCAACCGCATTCTGTTCCAAATATTATCTGACTGACGTTGACCTGGAAAACAGATGCAAGATATTAGTCATTTTCCAGATACACAGATGTATTCTGTATCAGAATTGTTTTAGATAAGCAAGCCAAGGGATTTAGGATATGACAGAAAAAGAGATTTGTTCTATCTTTTCTTTGAAACTGTAAATATCTACATTCTCCTCCCCTGAGGCTATTTCTAAGAGTTCATCTTCTTTATTCTCATTTTCTCTGGCTTCAAGCAATTTAATTGAACCTTCCCATGGTAAAAGCTCAGTTGCTTAAGCATTAAGGAAAGAACCCGAACTTAACAAAAGTCTGCAAGTATATGAAGTTTAAAGCTGCTGCTAGGTATTGGTGGGAACGTGTTTTACAGCCAAGGGAGCCACCATCAAAATCAAAAATCCCTGTTAAACAATAGCTGTGTTTGCTATCAATAAATGGCATGGCACATGGTGCCCTTTGATGTTTCGCCATCTCCCCCATCTTTAATTAAAGTCTTAGCCGTCCAATGAATCTGACCATTTTTAGAATAGAATAGAATAGAATAGAATAGAATAGAATAGAATAGAATAGAATAGAATAGAATAGAATAGAATAGAATTCTTTATTGGCCAAGTGTGATTGGACACACAAGTTATTTGTCTTGGTGTATATGCTCTCAGTGTACATAAAAGAAAATATAACATTCATAAAGAATCATAAGGTACAACACTTAATGATAGTCAAAGGATACAAATAAGCAATCAGGAAACAATCAACATCATTATAAATCGTAAGGATACAAGCAATGAAGTTACAGTCATACAGTCATAAGTGGAAGGAGATGGGTGATGGGAACGATGAGAAGATTAATAGTAGTGCAGATTTAGTAAATAGTTTGACAGTGTTGAGGGAATTATTTGTTTAGCAGAGTGATGGCGTTTGGGAAAAAAACTGTTCTTGTGTCTAGTTGTTCTGGTGTGCAGTGCTCTATAGCGTTGTTTTGAGAATCTGGAATCTGTAAGCAGGGGATGTATAAATTTCAGTTCCCATTTTTACACATTCAAAAGGGCAACTGCTTTGAGTGTGGGCATTTTGCTAAGCTTAAAAGCCTCTTCCTTGTGTCCTCCTCACCGTGACACAAACCTGTCATGATAACTGGTGTTTCTTTTTATTTATTTATTTATTTATTTATTTATTTGTCACAACATCATACAAAAAGATTATGTAGTATATACACATATAAACATATATAGGAAGAAGAAAAGAAAAACAATAGGACAGGAACGGTAGGCACGTTTGTGCGCTTATGCACGCCCCTTATGGTCCTCTTAGGAATGGGGTGAGGTCAATAGTAGAAAGTTTTTGGTTAAAGCTATTAGGATTATGGGAAGAGACCACAGAGTCAGGTAAAGTATTCCAAGCACTGATGATTCTGTTGCAGAAGTCATATTTTCTGCAATCTAGATTAAAGCGGTTTACATTAAGTTTAAATCTATTGGTTGCCCTTGTATTATTGCAATTAAAGCTGAAGTAGTCTTTGACAGGAAGGACATTACAATAGATGATTCTGTGTGTTAAACTTAGGTCTTGTCGAAGGCGACGGAGTTCCAAGTTTTCTAAGCCTAGGATTTCAAGTCTGGTGGGATAAGGTATTTTGTTGTTTTCAGAGGAATGGAGAACTCTTCTTGTAAAATATTTCTGGACACGCTCAATTGTATTGATGTCAGAGATGTGGTGAGGGTTCCAAACAGGTGAGCTGTATTCTAGAATTGGTCTAGCAAATGTTTTATATGCTCTGGTTAGTAGTGTGGTGTTTTTGGAAAAGAAGCTACGCAAAATTAGGTTTACAACTCTTAGAGCATTTTGCTATGTAGTTGCAGTGGGCTTTGGCACTTAGATCATTTGACATGAAAACTCCAAGGTCTTTAACGGGATGGGGGTCGTCTGTAAGGTAATGTCCATCTAGTATGTACTTAGTTTTAGAGTTCTTTTTTCCTATATGTAAGACTGAGCATTTGCTGGTTGAAATTTGGAGCTGCCAAGTTTTAGACCAAGCGGTTAGATGGTCAAGGTCGTTTTGAATGATAGAAGTGTTGTCTGTGGTGTTAAATAGTTTGACATCGTCAGCAAAGAGAACACAATTACTTGAGATATGGTCACAAAGATCATTAATGTATAGAATAAAGAGTGTTGGTCCAAGGACGCTGCCTTGAGGAACGCCACTCTTGACAGGAACAGGATTTGATAAAGCATTGCCAATTTTGACCACTTGTTGTCTGTTAGACAGAAAAGCAGATATCCATTTGTGGAGGGGTCCTGAGATGCCATAGGATGTCAGTTTAAGGAGAAGTTTATCGTGTACTACTGAGTCAAAAGCTTTGCAGAAGTCTATGTAGATTGCATCTATTGATTTGCCTTGATCTAGATTTTCTGCCATATCCTCATATTTTACCTCATCCCAAGCAACTTGAAGTTATCCTTAGTTATTCCAGCTCATTTCCCCTCTGGTTCCAACACAAGATTGGCTATGGATATGATTTGAAACACTTCAGCAAAGACATGGCTGCTAAGATCATTGAGGCAGAACTGGCTCAACTCCTACTGTTTACTGCAGTTCTGTTGGAAGCATCCCTGTCTTCTTCAATTATTGGAAACCACCATTCATGATCACTTTTGCTCAAGCTGCAGAAGACACCAAACCTGACATTTAACAGCATAGGGTTTATGACAATTCACCATGGCCAACTCGCTGCAGGCCAACTCGCTGCAGCAGAAGAGTTATATTAATGTCAAAGAAACAGTGGAATAGAATCATTAAAGAAAGGTGTGTTGTGTCTGTGCCCCCTGAGCCGGGCCCCCTGCCAGAAAGTGACTTGGAAAGTGAGGGGGAAGGGCCATCAGGACTTACCTCGGGAGCACCGGCTTCTCTGGCTCAGCTCCAGGAGCCAGAGGCAGGCCAGGTGGAGGAGATAACGAGGCCTCCGTCCCCTGACTCTTTCCCCCCCCCAGGCCATGCCTCCAGACCCAGCTGATGGCAATCAGGCCTGGCTGGACCCTAGGTTTTGTAGGCAGGAGAGGCAGGAACAACAGAAGCAGGGGTGGGGCAGGCCTAGGAAGTGCTGAGTCATGGAGCCACACTCCACAGGATATAAAACCAGCGAGGGCTACTATGCCTCTTCCTAGCAGGCAAATCAACTGCTTAACTAGAGCTGAAGTACTGTTTGTTCCTGGGTGACTCTTTGGCATTAAGGGAGATAACAGAGTCACTTGGCAGATGCTCGCTAGTTTGCTGCCAGAGCTGATAGTGCCGGCTAATTAAGCCATCGCTCGGACAGAGGTGAGGGGGGACAGAACAGGGTGCAAAAGGAGGGACAGAATGAAATGTGCATGGCAAAAAATAAAATACTTTTTTATTTATTTTAAATTATTAAATAGAATTGTTAAATTGTCCTGCAGCAAGTTGGCTGTGGCAAGTTGTCCCATTCCGACCAGCATAACAGCTGACTAGCTGCACTTGGGCGAGAGAGATCTGAGGGAAACCTGAGAAAGCTGGAGGTGAGTCAATTGACAAATCGTTCATAAACAGTAGTTCAGTCCAGGGGAGGAGACTTCTGAGAAAACATGCTTCAAAGGGGCCTCCAACTTAATGAACTTATCATAAAGGAAGCTGGGAAATTCTTACAGCTTTCAAGATTCTGTATTTACCACAGATACTTTACAGAAATCTGTGTTATTCTTTCTTCCGCAGGCTTGCCAGCTCTATGAAACTATATATGTATGTATGTATGTATGTATGTATGTATGTATGTATATGTATGTATGTATATGTAGGTCTTTGGTTGTTCGGGTTTTCTCCCATGTAAAATTAGAAGTGTCTTGGCGACGTTTCGACGAAGTCTCATTCGTCATCTTCAGGCTTCAGCTCCGTGCTTCTGGGAGCAACGTGTGATTGCAGCTGTTTCTTCCTTTTTAACTGCTAGTGGGGGTTTGAACTGATTGGGTGGGAGCTTGGCTGTGCTCTGATTGGATGGAGGTTTTTTTGTGCTCTGATTGGATGGGGGTGTGTCCTGTTTGGGTGGGGGTTTGGTTGTGCTCAGATTAGTCTGAGTTGCAGGGGGATTTGAGCTGAAATGGCTAATGCAAACCCCTCCAATCCATATATACAGCAGACAGACACCCACTATAAAGATGTAGCACGACTACAAACACGAAGCCAAACAACAGCAATGCAGCTCACCAGCTCAAAACCCCCTGCAACTCAGACCAATCTGAGCACAACAAAACCCCCCCCCAAACAGGACACACCCCCATCCAATCAGAGCACAAAAAACCCTCCATCCAATCAGAGCACAGCCAAGCTCCCACCCAATCAGTTCAAACCCCCACTAGCAGTTAAAAAGGAAGAAACAGCTGCAATCACACGTTGCTCCCAGAAGCACGGAGCTGAAGCCTGAAGATGACGAATGAGACTTCGTCGAAACGTCGCCAAGATACTTCTAATTTTACACGGGAGAAAACCCGAACAACCAAAGATCTACATACAAACACCCGTGAAAACCTCAGAAAACATTATATATATATATATATATATATATATATATATTCATTTAGAAAATACAATATCCCAGATCGGTATTGCAGAGTCGATGAATTTAAACTGGAAAAGACACCCAAAGCATCGGGGGGAGGGGGGGCAGAATGATGTAAGCAGCATTATCTAATCAGTTTTGTATTTTTAATTCAATGTTATTAAACTTTTACAAAGTTAAAAGATTAAAAAAAAAAGAAGAGAAAGAAAGAAAAACAAAAAGTATTGAAAACGATAGAAAGTGAACAAATAGAAGTTGGTAATTAACGGAACAACTTCTAATCTTCTGTACAAGCAGTTCTAGACATATCTGATATATTTTCCTCCTTCAACATTATATAATAAAAGTTCATTTCTCCATATGCGGCCCTTTTTAATAGATAAACCCCAGAAATCACCAGTTCATTTCTATCCATTTTTAACAAAATCCACAAAGCATTTCCGGTCTTTTTATAAAAGCAATTATTTTTTATTTTGACAGAAGCAGCAACAGCTGATGGATACTGCTGGCCTCTTTTTCTCCCAATGGGGGCATTACAAGTTTCTTGTTGACAAAGGACTTAGCGTAGCTTTTACCTTTTACTTTTTTATTATTATTATTTTGGTGATGATTTTGCCTGTTCCGTTCTGGCCTTGGAATTCTTGATCTTTCACACCCAGCACTGTTTTTCTCTTAAAAAGCTGATTGAGGATAGAGCTTGCTTGTTCTCCTCCTAAAGAGCCCTGGTGATCCAGTGATTAAAATGCAGTATTGCAGGCTAAATCTGTCCACAGCCTGGAGTTTGATTGTGATGCTGAAGGCTGACTCAGCCTTCCATCCTTTCTGAGGTCAGTAAAATGAGGACCAAGATTGGTGAAGGCAATAGGCTGACATTGTAAACAGACAGGAGAGTGCTGTAAAGAGCTGTAAAGCATTATGGAGCAGTAAATAACAACAAGAAGAAGAACAACAACGATAGAATAGAATGGAATAACAGAGTTGGAAGGGACCTTGGAAGTCTTCTAGTCAACCCCCTGCTTAAGCAGGAAACCCTACGCCACTTCAGACAAATGGTTATCCAACTTCTTTTTTAAAACTTCCAGTGTTGGAGCATTCACAACTTCTGGAGGCAAGTTGTTCCACTGATTAATTGTTCTAACTGTCAGGAAATTTCTCCTTAGTTCTAAGTTGCTTCTCTCCTTGATTAGTTTCCACCCATTGCTTCTTGTCCTGCCCTCAAATGCTTTGGAGAATAGCTTGGCTCCCTCTTCTTTGTGGCAACCCCTGAGATACTGGAACACTGCTATCATGTCTCCCCTAGTCCTTCTAATAATGATGATGATGATGATGCTAATGTTGATGATGCCAGAATTGAGAAGACAGCAACAGACAATAAGTGCCACCTATGCAAAGAAGCTGAAGAAAAGTGGTTCATTTGGTAAGCTGCTGCAAGAAGCTTGCACAGACTGACTACAAGCAACGGCATGACAAAGTAGCAACATTGGTGCATTGGAAGATCTGCAAGAAATAGTATTTGCCAGTAGGCAAGAACTGCTGGGACCATAAAATAGAAAAAGTCATAGAAAATGAAGAAGTTAAGTTACTCAGGGACTTTAGGATCCAGACAGACAGGCACATGCCACATAACACCCTGGATTTAACAGTTGTCGATAAGAAAGACAAAAAAGTCTGGATAGTAGATGTGGCAGTGCCTGGAGACAGCAGAAGAGAAGAGAAAGAACCGGAGAACATAACAAAATGCAAAGACCTACAAATAGAAATAGAACGACAGTGGCAAAGGCAAGCAAGAGTGGTATCAATAGGAATAGGCGCCTTGGGTGCCAAATCCCAAAACAACTGGAGCACTACTTGAACACCATAAGCATTGACAAATTCACCATCAGTCAATTGCAGAAGGCAGCTTTACTTGGGACAACTTCCATTCTGCAATGATATCTGTAACACCATCAAACATCCAGATTTGCCTATCCCAGGACCTTGGAAAGGACTCGATAGGAAGACAAAATGCCAAATCCAGTCTGAACATCTGGCTGACTGTACGATGATGATGATGATGATGATGGTGATGATGATGATGATGATTATGTGACATCGCAGTACCAGGAGATGCCAGAGTTGAAGAAAAGAACTGGAAAAAATCATGAAATATCGCGACCTGGCCATTGAAACTATATGGCTATGGATGAAACATGTAACAGTGTCCAAGTGCCCCCATTGTCATCAGGGCACTTGGTACCATGTCCAATAATTTTATAAGATGCATGAAGCTTCCTGCAATAACACCAGCGGAACTGCAAAAAACTGCACTACTTGGAACATCATACATCTTAAGAAGGTACTTGGTTGATACCTAGGACGCTGGTAGCAACCTGTATCAACCATTAGCACCAGTCAATGCTATTTATGATGCCTTTTTGAATGTTCAGTTGACTGAGTTTCATATTTAATGAATAAAGATAATAATAATAATAATAATAATAATAATAATAATAATAATAATAATAATAATAATAATAATAATAATAATAATAATAATAATAATAGCTATTGCTACTGCTATTTCAACCACTGCCTCTCTTGTACTCTACTGAACCATATTAGGAAATAGCTGGTTGGGTCCAAGAATGAGTGACAGGGTTGTGCTGAGCAGGAGCATTGGGAGGATTCCTTCCTGTGCACTTCTGATCTATTAAGTGGAATTTGTTAGAATTAGCTTATACAGATCAAATAAAGTGTATAGTCACCACGGGCCTTGCTGCATAACTGTTTTAACTGTGACAGGAAACTCTCCTCAGAACAAAAAAGACCATAGATCAGTGATGGCTAACCTTTTTGGCATCGAGTGCCCAAGGTTTGCACTTGCGCAAATACCCAAAGTTTGCACTTGTGCAAATACCCATGCACACACACCCATAATGTAATGTGTGCGCGACCCCCGACGCCCTCCATGCATGCGTGTGTGACCCCTTGCATGTACCCCCACACATGCATGCATGACTCCCTGCTTGTACCCTGCCCCCCACGCATGCACACATGACCCCCCATGTGCCCCCTGCGCATGCGCATGTGACTACTCATGCACCCCGTCCCCATGCATGCGTGCGCATCTCCTGCATCTGCCCCACCCGTCACGCATGTGCTGCAGAGACCCGAAAACCAGCTGGCTGGTGGAAGGTACGTGCAGGTGCACAGTGAAGCTGAGCTGGGGCGACGGCTCACATTCCTGCAGAGAGGGCTCTGCATACCACCTGTGGCACACGTGCCATAGGTTCACCATCACAGCCATAGAGTATATCTTAGATTATACCTAACAAATTTACAAACACTGCCATCTACAGGCTTCTATAGTTGTTGCAATACCAAATACATTCCAACATGTATTCCACTAGAGTTAAACCCCATTCTTAAGCAGCCAGATATATTCACTCCATCCTGGTTCTAGCCCATATAAAAAAGGACAGTGAGCAGCAGTGTCTACAGGAATGGCTCAATAAAGTCCAGAGTGGCAGCTGTCACCATTACGACTGAAGCCCTGCTCCTTAATACATGTAGGCAGCAGTGATGCACATGCAAAAGTGGGCTTTTGTTATGCAGTCACAACTGCCTTCCTCCTTGATTTCCTCCTCCATGGATGCAGACGATTATTAGCGGTGGTTTCATAACACGGTAGTAAAACCCTTTTATCACAAATGATTTGAAAAACAAAACAAAGGAACACTGATGTGAACAAAAAGACCATAGATCAGTGATGGCTAACCTTTTTGGCATCGAGTGCCCAAGGTTTGCACTTGCGCAAATACCCAAAGTTTGCACTTGTGCAAATACCCATGCACACACACCCATAATGTAATGTGTGAGCGACCCCCGACGCCCTCCATGCATGCGTGTGTGACCCCTTGCATGTGCCCCCACACATGCATGCATGACTCCCTGCTTGTACCCTGCCCCCCACGCATGCACACATGACCCCCCATGTGCCCCCTGCGCATGCGCATGTGACTCCTCATGCACCCCGTCCCCACGCATGCATGCGCATCTCCTGCATCTGCCCCACCCCTCACGCATGTGCTGCAGAGACCCGAAAACCAGCTGGCTGGTGGAAGGTACGTGCAGGTGCACAGTGAAGCTGAGCTGGGGCGACGGCTCACATTCCTGCAGAGAGGGCTCTGCGTACCACCTGTGGCACACGTGCCATAGGTTCACCATCACAGCCATAGAGTATATCTTAGATTATACCTAACAAATTTACAAACACTGCCATCTACAGGCTTCTATAGTTGTTGCAATACCAAATACATTCCAACATGTATTCCACTAGAGTTAAACCCCATTCTTAAGCAGCCAGATATATTCACTCCATCCTGGTTCTAGCCCATATAAAAAAGGACAGTGAGCAGCAGTGTCTACAGGAATGGCTCAATAAAGTCCAGAGTGGCAGCTGTCACCATTACGACTGAAGCCCTGCTCCTTAATACATGTAGGCAGCAGTGATGCACATGCAAAAGTGGGCTTTTGTTATGCAGTCACAACTGCCTTCCTCCTTGATTTCCTCCTCCATGGATGCAGACGATTATTAGCGGTGGTTTCATAACACGGTAGTAAAACCCTTTTATCACAAATGATTTGAAAAACAAAACAAAGGAACACTGATGTGAACAAAAAGACCATAGATCAGTGATGGCTAACCTTTTTGGCATCGAGTGCCCAAGGTTTGCACTTGCGCAAATACCCAAAGTTTGCACTTGTGCAAATACCCATGCACACACACCCATAATGTAATGTGTGAGCGAGCCCCGACGCCCTCCATGCATGCGTGTGTGACCCCTTGCATGTGCCCCCACACATGCATGCATGACTCCCTGCTTGTACCCTGCCCCCCACGCATGCACACATGACCCCCATGTGCCCCCTGCCCCTGTCCATGTGACTACTCATGCACCCCGTCCCCATGCATGCGCAAGATCTCCTGCACCTGCCCCACCCCTCACGCATGTGCTGCAGAGACCCGAAAACCAGCTGGCTGGTGGAAGGTACGTGCAGGTGCACAGTGAAGCTGAGCTGGGGCGACGGCTCACATTCCTGCAGAGAGGGCTCTGCGTACCACCTGTGGCACACGTGCCATAGGTTCACCATCACAGCCATAGAGTATATCTTAGATTATACCTAACAAATTTACAAACACTGCCATCTACAGGCTTCTATAGTTGTTGCAATACCAAATACATTCCAACATGTATTCCACTAGAGTTAAACCCCATTCTTAAGCAGCCAGATATATTCACTCCATCCTGGTTCTAGCCCATATAAAAAAGGACAGTGAGCAGCAGTGTCTACAGGAATGGCTCAATAAAGTCCAGAGTGGCAGCTGTCACCATTACGACTGAAGCCCTGCTCCTTAATACATGTAGGCAGCAGTGATGCACATGCAAAAGTGGGCTTTTGTTATGCAGTCACAACTGCCTTCCTCCTTGATTTCCTCCTCCATGGATGCAGACGATTATTAGCGGTGGTTTCATAACACGGTAGTAAAACCCTTTTATCACAAATGATTTGAAAAACAAAACAAAGGAACACTGATGTGAACAAAAAAGCCGCCGTTGCTCTAGCAGCTCAGCTCATTTCAGGCTCCCAGCAGCAAGGAATAATAAAGAAAAGGTGTTTTTTGTTTTGTTTTGGTTTTTTTTTTTTTTTGGAGAAGTTTGAGAATTTTTTTCTTTTAATTTAAGGTCCAAATATGCTGACTGAAGAGTCAAAGCAATGGAGCTAAAGGATGTAGTCTCTCTATGGCCGACTGAGTTAATAAACTGGGGCTAAGCAGGAAGAGGAGGCGTGTTTAAACAAAATCCACTCAGTCTCTGGCCAATCAGCTGAAGTTAACAACCCATTGCTTTGGACTCTCTAAGCAGCGTACAGGAGAAGGAACATTGGCTTACCTGAAGGTTCCTTCTATGTACGCTGTGTGAGAATCCAACCCCGCCCTATGTTCCTTTATTGTTTTCTTTGTTCTATGCAGGGGTCTGGAGGTTCTTGGTCCATTTCCAGTTCCCAATTGAGTTCGTCTTCTCAAGTACCGGTTCTTCATTAATAAACTGGAGCTAAGCAGGAAGAGGAGGCGTGTTCAGCTGATTGGCCAGAGACTGAGTTGAATTTGTTTAAACACGCCTCCTCTTCCTGCTTAGCTCCTTAAATTAAAAGAAAAAAATTCTCAAACCTCTCCAAAAAAAAAGAAAAACAAAAAAAAAACCTTTTCTTTATTATTCCTTGCTGCTGGGAGCCTGAAACAAGGCGAAAGAGAGTGCCACTCAGCTGAGCTGCTATCTATGGAAAGCTACTTAACTAGACAAAGGAAGGAAATTGTTTTGTTTTTAAATCTTCTGCTAGATTTTGAACCAGCAAACTTTTATGTACCAGGGTTAGGGTACAATATAAACAGATAAAGACAATTGTCATTTCACTTAAAGGGTTGTTCCTTCCCTGGCAAGGTAGCCAATGAGCCACGAGGGTTAGCCTGTAAGGAAGTAGAGCATTCCAACTAAAGTAGACGAAAGATAACATAGAGCAGGGGTCTCCAACCTTGGCAACTTTAAGACTTGTGGACTTCAACTCCCAGAATTCTGGAAGTTGAAGTCCACAAGTCTTAAAGTTGCCAAGGTAGGAGACCCCCGACATAGAGGAAACGGCTTTCAAGCCACAGCAGAAAACTTGTTTGGAAATTAAAGTTGCCGTGGGAGAGAGGTGAGTAAGGTTGACATCATCAAAGGGAGGGAGAAGACTTCTGTTCTTCTGCAGTCATATAAATCCTGTAAACAAGTAAATGAAATCAATAAATCTGTGCCCTCAGAAAATGATTGTTCTGTCATTGGCAACTAAGCAGAGTGGGTAAAGCCACTGATCGGTTCGGGCCGGTTCAGGAGAACCGGTAGTAAAATTTCTGGCTGGCCCTGTCCCTTCCTGCCCCGCCCCTTCCAGGGGTCCCCACGAGCCCCATTTTGGCTCCCAGGTAAGTGCAGGGAGGCCTCCAAGGCCCAAAATGGGGCACGGGGGGCAACCCCCCCCCCACGGCCAGTTTTGGCTCCCAGAGGATGCAGGAAGCCAAGTGCTACCTGTCACACACCCTGGCCACGCCCACAGAACCGGTAATAAAAAAATTTGAATCCCACCACTGGGTAAAGCCTTTAGCAGGGCCAAAGAAGGCAACTGCCATTTTCCACTTTTGCTTGGCCTTGAGAAAAAGACCTAGAACAGTATTTGAAACTGGTACAACATTTGCTGACATAAGGAGCTCCCCTTGACATTGATCATGGCAGTTTCTTCCCCTTCTCCCGTCTTTTTCAAATGTGATTAAAATATGGGTTTAATCTTTCCTTGCTTTTATAGAATAGAATAGAATAGAATTTTTATTGGCCAAGTGTGATTGGACACACAAGGAATTTGCCTTGGTGCATATGCTCTCAGTGTACATAAAAGAAAAGATACCTTCATCAAGGTACAACATTTACAACACAATTGATGATCAATATATCAATATAAATCATAAGGATTGCCAGCAACAAAGATACAGTCATAAGTGGAAAGAGATTGGTGATGGGAACTATGAAACGATTAATAGTAGTGCAGATTCAGTAAATAGTCTGACAGTGTTGAGGGAATTATTTGTTTAGCAGAGTGATGGCCTTCGGGAAAAAACTGTTCTTGTGTCTAGTTGTTCTGGTGTGCAGTGCTCTATAGCGTCGTTTTGAGGGTAGGAGTTGAAACAGTTTATGTCCAGGATGCGAGGGATCTGCAAATATTTTCACGGCCCTCTTCTTGATTCGTGCAGTATACAGGTCCTCAGTGGAAGGCAGGTTGGTAGCAATTATTTTTTCTGCAGTTCTAATTATCCTCTGAAGTCTGTGTCTTTCTTGTTGGGTTGCAGAACCGAACCAGACAGTTATAGAGGTGCAGATGACAGACTCAATAATTCCTCTGTAGAATTGGATCAGCAGCTGTTGCTCAACATAGTGTTGCTCAACGGTCATCTGGGGGAGAAAAGCAGCAGCATCAACATGTTTTCCAGCTGCTCTGTAGCCAACATAAGTGGTGCTTTAGAACTTATAAAAAGAAACTCTCACCTTTTTAATAGGGGGGAAAAAATGAAGCAGCAACAATGAGTATTCCACCCACACAACAGTTCAAATCGTTTGTTATCTAATATTAAGCCATCGGGGGGGGGGGACTTCTAACCATTGCACAAAAACGAGCCAACCCCCAAAGTTGGATGAAAATACCCCCAGCTCTTACGTGAATGTGCTGAATGACTCTCGGGAGCTGTAATATATCTCAGGAGGGAGAAACAAATTCATTCATTCATTCCTCAGTTGACATGTCTGCGAACGGTTCGATTTTAGTGTTTTTATCTGGAACTATTTCTAGCAGTTCCCTTTTATGAGATGGAAATGAATCCAGCAATAAGCAACTGGCCTTTCTCGGCAGATTTGTCATTTGCAAGATGCACCAGCCGCTGCACTGTGACAAGTCAATGCAATCTATTGCAGGCTTGCAACTTGCCTGAGGCCAGGTGTAATTTATATATCAGGTTCTCGATTGTAGCACTTGCTGGGTTTTGACAGCAGAGCCCAAAATGGTTGTCACGTTAGAGATCTTCCCCTTGGGGGCCAGGAGCAAAAGGGACTTTGATCTTTGTGAATTGGCCATTGCTACTTAGGGATGCATTATATCCAAGCCTCTTGCTTGGAACAAAAAATGGCTAAACTGCAGCCGTTTCACCCTTTTGTTGGGTGAGAGCAGGGGTGAAATCTAAAAATTTTCCCTACCGGCTCTGTGGGCGCGGCTTAATTAGTGGGCATGGCTTGGTGGTCAGGTGACTGAATGGGCAAGGCCAATAATAATAAATAATAAAAATAATAAACAAAATATACAAAACTTGGCAGCGCACCGGTCTACCTTCTTTAAAAATAGAGGCACCGGTCTACTAGCCACCTACAGCGCTGATCAGCTGTAGTGCAGCCCTTTGAAGTGCTGCAGCAGTCATTTAAGGCCGTTTGCAGCTATATCACCACCGAGAGTTTCAGAGACAGAGAAAAGGAACAGCGAGGCATGGGTGGGGAGGGGCAGGGATTTTTGCTACTAGTTCTCTGAACTACCTGCCCCCATTGCTACCGGATTGCGCGATCCGGTCCGCACCGGGAGTATTTCACCCCTGTGTGAGAGGGACAGAGAGATAGAGATAGAGAGACAGAGAGAGACAGAGAGAGAGAGACAGGGAGACAGGGAGACAGAGACAGACAGACAGAGACAGAGACAGAAAGAGAGGGAGATGCTAAATGCCAATCAATAGTATAGGTAGTCCTCGACTTATGACTATAATTGAGCCCGCTAAGTGAGACATTTGTTAAGTGAGTTGGGCCCAGTACTCTTCAACATCATCAATGATTTGGATGAGAGGATAGATGGGGAACTCATCAGATTTGCAGATAACACCAAGCTGGCAGGAATAGCCATCACTCCAGAAGATAGACTTAAGGTACAGAAGGATCTTGACAGACTTGAAAAGTGGGTGCTATCAGTGATGAAAAAAGTAAGGTTCGCCATTTAGGCAAGAAAAACGAAATGCACGGTATAATGTATCTGGTACCTGTCTCACTAGTAGTAACTGTGAAAGGGATCTTGGAGTGTTAGTGGAACAATCACTTAAATATGAGCCGGGAGTGTGCTGCACCTGCCAAAAAAGCCAACACAGTTCTAGGCTGCATTAACAGAGGGATAGAATCAAGATCATGTATAGTGTTAATACCACTTTATGATGCCTTGGTAAGACCACACTTGGAATAGTGCATCCATATTTGGTGACCATGATGTAAAAATATGTTGAGATTCTAGAAAGAGTGCAGAGAAGAGCAATAAAGATGATTAGGGGACTGGAGGCTAAAACATATAAAGAACAGTTGCTAGAATTGGGTATGTCTAGTTTTAATGAAAAGAAGGACTAAGAATGGCATGACAGCGATGTTCCAATATCTCAGGAGTTGCCACAAAGAAGAGGGAGTCAAACTATTCTCCAAAACACCTGAAGAAGCAATGGATGGAAACTAATCAAGGAGAGAAGCAACTTAGAATTAAGGAGAAATTTCCTAACAGTTAAAACAATTAATCAGTGGAACAACTTGCCTCCAGAAGTTGCGCATGCTCCAACACTGGAAGTTTTTAAGAAGAGATTGGACAATCATTTGTCTGAAATGGTATTCCTGCCTGAGCAGGAGATAGAACTAGAAGACCTCCAAAATCCCTCCCAATTTTGTTATTCTGTTATTCTGTTAGTTGTTAAGTGAATCACATTAGTTGTTAAGTTAAGTTAACATGGATGTTAAGTGAATCTGGCTTCCCCATTGACTTTGTTTGTCATAAGGTTGCAAAAGGTGATTATATGACCCCAGGACACTGAAACTGTCATTAATATGAGTCAGTTGCCAAGATTCTGAATTTTGACCATGCAACATGGGAATGAGGATGCTGCAACGGTCACACGTGTGAAAATCAGTCATATATAAGTCACGTTTTTCAGTGCCATTGTAACTTTGAATGGTCATGAAACTGTTGTAAGTTGAGGACTACGTATATTAAGTCTGATGTATAGGGTAGTAGTTGTATGCATTCCAATGTGCTTTTCCTATATCGTTGTGTCTTCCTAAACATTTCTGCCACAGATTAAACTTGAAAGTGTTGTGTATTGAAGCAACCATTGCTTCAAAGGTATCTGATTTTCTTCTTCCAGAACTTTGCAAGCAGGGAATTCCACAGGAAGAAATGACAGACCGAAGATGGCTCTGTGAAAAATGAAGTCGATGACTATGGTGAAGAGCAACTACCTAACTAGTGAGATGACCAGTTCTTCGATCTTTTCCAGCGAAATCTCTATGTCAGCATTCCAGAGAAAACCTCCCACTCCAAGTAAAAACTCCGAAGCAAGCATCTTTCAAAGTTCTTTTTACTAGGATAGGTAAACTGGCACATCTGGGAAAATCCGAATCTGAGAGGTCCGGGTTTTCCCTCAGTAAATCAAAACCCCTAAGACCATCCCTTGACTCTGCAATCGATCACATGCTCCAATCACCAACCGTCCCATCTCGAGACAGCACTCCTTCTCCAGATGCAGGATAGGCCTGACCTTGACTGACAGGAAGAATGCTATTATGTCTAAAGACAACCCCTCTATTAAATCCCCCCCTCCTACTTTCCCACATATGAGAAAGTGGCAGCATGGAAGCTTCCAGCCTAGTATGGCTTCCAAAGCTGACACTCTGGAGATCATCTACAAATGGTCCCCACATTTGCTTCTTCTGAGGAGGCTCCAGGACAGCAATCTCAAGTGGGTTTTGAGCATTAGGAGATATGGGAATAGACATCTTGCTCAAATGGCAGTCAGTGCCTCTCTCAAAGGACACTAAGTTTATGTATTTCTTTTTCTAACTACATTCAGACATTACTTATTAATTATTTTTCAGCTATTAGAAACCTTTGGATTGACAAGTCTGAAAACACTGGGTGTTCAATGCTTAATGAAAGAAAAAATAACTATAAGCTTAAGAACTTTGAGAAATTGAAATAAACATCAAAAAGCCAATTAAGAACGCTAATCAAGAGAGGGGGGAGGGAGGGAAAGGAGAGAAGGAGAGTTATAAATGAATAAAGGATCCAGATAAATTTGAAATAAGAAATTTAGAATTAATTATAAGAATCTTTCCTGTGGAAAAGTCAAACATAAAAGAGAGAAAACAATCTCAGCTGGAGGAAACTGGAGGGAAATAAAGATTTTAATTAAAGAAGAATACATGAACTTGATTAACAGCTACAAAATGACAGCAAATATTAAAACATTGGAAATGCTGAATATGATTTTGAAAAATTGAATCAGTAATTAATATCAACAATGTCAATAGTGATATTTGCTTCAATGGCTAGTCTGAGTCCAAAAGATATTTTGGAAAAAAATGGCAGAAGAGGAACATTTTTATTTATTTTTATTTATTTATTTTGTCACACAGCATATATAAGCATAAGCATGAAATAACTATACAATATATAAGCATATATATGAGTATGAGTATGTAATAACTATATTAACTGGATATAACGAAAGGAAATAATAGGACAGGAACGGTAGGCATGTTTGTGCTCTTATGCACGCCCCTTACAGACCTCTTAGGAATGGGGTGAGGTCAATAGTAGATAGGTTTTGGTTGAAGCTTTGGGGATTTTGGGAAAAAACCACAGAGTCAAGTAGTGTATTCCAAGCATTAACAACTCTGTTACTGAAGTCATATTTTCTGCAATCAAGATTGGAGTGGTTAACATTAAGCTTAAATCTATTGTGTGCTCGTGTATTGTTGTGATTGAAACTGAAGTAGTCTTTGACAGGAAGGACATTGTAATAGATGATTCTATGAGTTAAACTCAGGTTATGTCGAAGGCGATGTAGTTCTAAATTTTCTAAACCAAGGATTTCAAGTCTGGTGGCATAAGGTATTTTGTTGTATTCAGAGGAGTGGAGAACTCTTCATGTAAAATATTTCTGGACACGTTCAATTGTATTGAAGTCAGAAATGTGGTATGGGTTCCAAACAGTCGAGCTGTATTCAAGAATTGGTCTAGCAAATGTTTTATATGCTCTGGTTAGTAGTGTAGAGTTTTTGGAGAAGAAGCTACGCAAGATTAGATTTACAACTCTTAAAGCCTTTTTTGCGATGTAGTTACAGTGGGCTTTGGCACTTAGATCATTTGATATGAAAACTCCAAGATCTTTAACAGGGTGGGGGTCATCTGTAAGGTAATGTCCATCAAGCTTGTACTTAGTGTTTAGGTTCTTTTTTCCAATATGTAAGACTGAGCATTTGCTGGTTGAGATTTGGAGTTGCCAAGTTTTAGACCATTCAGATACAAAGTCAAGGTCTTTTTGGAGGATAGCTGTATTGTTGTATCTTTTATCTGTTATGATAGAGATGAAGCTGACACTGAAAATGGATCTTTAAATATGCTACAAGAATGACATGGAAAATATATTTCATTGGACATACAAAACACATTGGTATCTTCTTCTTCTTCTTTTTTTCCTAGTGTATTCCCACAAGTGCAGGGTACACTTTTTGGATCAATGAGCACCATTTTGCACGGTCAACTGCATCTCCAGGGCGCAGGCCCATGGCTTGCATATCTTTGTTGATGGTGTCTTGTCATCTTTGTTTTGGGTGCCCGTGAAGTGGCCAGATATTGACTTCTAGATGGTAAGCAGTCTTGACAATGATAGAAGGTGCAGTAGTGAAATCTTTTTTCCTACTGGTTCTGTGGGCATGGCTTGGTGGGGTCATGTGGCTGGGTGGACGTGGTTATGTAGTCATACGACTGGAGGGGTCAAAAGACAGAAACTCACTTTAACAATGTCCTGCTGGAGCAGGGGGTTGGACTACATGACCTCCAGGTCCCTGCCAGCGCTGGATTGCTGTGCTCTTTCAAGGTATCCTCTGAAACTGCGTCCAGAGCTAGGTTTGTGGTCCTTCCTTCCTCTCTTTTTCCCTCCCTCCCTCCTTTTTCTTTCTTTCTTTCTTTCTTTCTTTCTTTCTTTCTTTCTTTCTTTCTTTCTTTCTCAGCATCACCACCCACCCACCCCGTTTTTGGTCTAGCAGGGCTAAGGGAAGCCTCCTGGGAGCAAAAACAGACCCACCTGCCCACCCTCCTGTTTTTGGCCTAGCAGTTTTTGGTCAGCATTCCAGAAAAAACCCCAACTCCAAGTAAAAACTCTGAAGCAAGCATTTTTCAAAGTTCTATTTACTAGAATAGGTAAACTGGCACATCTGGGAAAACCTGAATCTGAGAGGTCTGGGTTTTCCCTCAGTAAATCAAAACCACCAAAACCATCCCCTCACTCCTCAGTCGATCACATGCTCCAATCACCATCCATCCCATCTCAAGACAGCACTCCGACCACTCCTTCTCCAGATGCAGGATAGGCCTGACCTTGACTGACAGGAAGAATGCTATTATGTCTAAAGACAACCCATCTACTAAATTCCCCCCTCCTACTTTCCCACATATGAGAAAGTGGCAGCACAGAAGCTTCTGGCCTAATATGGCTTCCAAAGCTGACAGCAGGCCTCAGGGAAGCCGCCTGGGTGCAAAAACGGATTCCCCCCAATAGGTAGTAAAAAAATGCTTTAAAAAGTAAAAAAAAAAGTTCCGAGGATTGCGCGACACAGCTTATTGTCACAGCTGATTGTCAAAACCTTTTTAAAGAATTTTTTTTGTTTTGTTTTGCCCGAACAGGTAGTAAAAAATGCTTTAAAAAAGTAAAAAAAAAAATTCAGACAATCAGCTGTGCTGCGCAATTGTCAGAACTTTTTTTTTACTTTTTAAAGCATTTTTTTTACTACCTGTTCGGGTGAACCAGTAGCATTTTTAATACCGGTTTGGGAGAACTGCCCCAAACCGGTAGCATTTCACCCCTGAATTGGTGCCACACCAAAATATTGTTGAATGGTGTCATTTCTGATGTGGTCAAGAAGGGAGATGCCCGATATCCAATGGAGCATTCGCATTTCCATGGCATGGAAATAGCTTTTGGTCCCTTTGCTGCTGCCCAGCATTCAGTGCCATAGCACAACCGGGCAGACGGTTGTCTTGTTAATCTCAGATTTAAGATGGGTTGGCATTTGCCTGTCTGTTCTGTCCTCCCTCGCCTCCGTCTGAATAATGGCTTAATTAGCCATCACCATCAGCTCTGGCAGCAGAATAGCCAGCATCTGCCAAGAGCCTCCGTTATCTTCCACGATGCTGGTGAGTCACTCAGAAACAAATTTCAGTTCGTAATCAGTGGATTTGCCTGTTACAAAGAGACACAGCAGCTCTTGCTGCCTTTTATATCCTGTGGGGTGTGGCTCCATGACTCAGCACTTCCTAGGCCTGCCCCACCCTTGCTTCTGTTGTTCCCTCCTCTCCTGCCTACGAAACCAAGCCTGATTGCCTGGGGGAGGGGAAGAGTCAGGGGATGGAGGCCTCGTTATCTCTTCCACCTGGCCTGTTTCTGGCTCCTGGAGCTGAGCCAGGCAAGCCGGTGCTCCTGAGGTAAGTCCTGACGGCCTTTCCCCCTCACTGTCCAAGTCACTTTCTGGCAGCAGGCCCGGCTCGGGGGGGCGCAGACACAACACTATCACATAAGACACCAGTGAGCTCTTGCCAATGCATCCAGGCTGCATTCACCCTTCCTCGCACCTCACCATTGATGTCATCATTGCGTTGGAGGTGGGATTCCAGATATCAAAAAATGTCCACCTTCTTTAGGATTTCTCCACTGATGTGAAGTGTTCTTTACAGTCTCTAAGTATTACGTTTTCTTGATGTTGAGGCGGAGTCCAAAATGGTTGGGGCAATCATTTCAAAAGACATTGGCATACGTTTCAAAAATCAAAAGGGAATTACAAAACAAGAAAATTAACTGGATATAAACTTTTTAGAGTATATTAGACTTATAAAAGGGTTGTGTTAAAAGTTGAATGACACTTATGAGAAGGGGTTAAAAAAATAAAAATAAAATAAAGTTCTACAACATTACTTGAATGGACTAAAGATTAGGATTGTTAGAAGTAAAATTTTGGTTTATTTGATCGAAGTTAAAATAGATATTTTACTATTTCTGACAACCGTTATGGTACTTTGGGTGACACCAGGGCTGAAATGTGGATGCTTTTTTGTTTACAGATGAAGAGGTTGGACATGAAGAGATTATTGGTTGTAAATTAAGAGGAAGTGAAAAGTTACTAAAGTTGTGTATACCCATTGTGATAAAGGTTGGAAGTGACTTCTGTATGTCTGTGTGTGCGTATTTCTTTTTCTTTACTACAGTCTTAATTTTATTTCTATTTTTCTGTAAGAAAAATTATTTTCCTTTGCACTTTTTATTCTTTATTTTGCATTCATGTTTACTATCGCAAGTATAATCTTTAATAAAGTTTTTTTTAACAAAAATAAAGAACTTTTCAGGTAGGAATCCTTATGGCCATTAAAGAAACTAAAGCTTAGAACCAGTGGGTGCATTCAACAGAAACCAGTAGTCAAGTTTACAATGCATTTTAGATTGGCAATGTTGATAAGGAGCTGCATGTTTCACTACTTGCTTTTCTGCATTTCTCTCATTTATACTAGATGGTACCTTTTCTTATGTAAGTCCAACGATGCAAAAACTACTAGATGGTAGAGTTTTTGGTGTATAGTGTATGGTGGTCCAGACTTCTGCAGTCAATATATCTAGTAAACCCTAACCAATGAAGCAGTGGTGAAATCCAATTTTGTTTACTACGGTTCGGTAGGCGTGGCTTGGTTGGCGTGGTGTGGCTTGGTGGGCATGGCAGAGGAAAGATACTGCAAAATCCCCATTCCCTCCCCACTCCTGGGGGAAGGATATTGCAAAATCTCCATTCCCACCCCACTATGGGGCCAGCAGAGGTGGTATTTGCCAGTTCTCTGAACTACTCAAAATTTTCGCTACCGGTTCTCTAGAACCTGTCAGAACCTGCTGGATTTCACTCCTGCAATGAAGGTGAATGTCAGCGTTTCAAGGGTTTTCAAGACTCCATGACAAATACAGTACTCTGATTTATTGATATAGCTATAACCACAGAATCTTGAAAACCTGATACAATTTCTTTTTTCCTCTCTCTTTTACAAAGGAGAATCAAGGTGAAGTAATCCTATTCCTCTTGCTTTTATGTTTCACTAATGACTGCCATATTTTTTTTTCAAAAGCCACCTCTGCATTCCTCTTGAATACAAAGTTGAGTTGTATTGTTGAGTGAAGTGCAAATCCCATAAAAGATATAAACATGAAAAGTTGAAAGATAACATAAAGTGGAAGAAAACAGCATAGATTCAGAACTGGTCACCTATTATCATGTTTGAGGTCATTCCCACCAATCCCATGATTTGGGCTAACTTTTCCTGAGTGATTCCCTTTATCCAAAATAGCTGCTTTTATTTACAAGCCAATTCCATGGAACCTCTTGCCTTAGTATGTCCTGTTCTGCCTGAAATTAAAAAAAAAAGCTGGTCAAAAATTAGAATGGATCAAAAATTCCACATTCTACCACCGATCCAGATCACCATTTCATAACACTTATCGCTCTTCCCTCAGAAAAGGAAATGATTGGTCTGACAGTTTGATAACATCTAACTGAAATATCTGAGCTGTCGGATTAAGTTTAAGCTGAAGTTTGATCAAAACATCGACTCTGTTTTAGCGCACATGCCCCCATTTTGTGCCTTTTGCTGGTTTGTGGATTTTTGTCAAGAAATACTGGTGGTTAATTTTATAAAAGCCTTTGTGAGTTCATCTTGTTCCTGTTCTATGACTATTTGCCAGTCATCTCTTGACTGGCAAAATCTATTCTCAACCTGTATCACTGCTGAAGACCACTATGTTTTCCTACTTGAAATCAATAGAGTCATTAAACTATACGTATCATAAACCACCACCAAAATCAAAAAAAACAATTTACCCATATCAATAAAAAAGCTCCAATCCCAAAAGAAATTCCCTCTGGCAAAGAAACAAAACTGGCTATGTAGCCAACTTCAGAAACCGCTACAAAAATATATGCAACCAAGTAAAAATTGAATGCACCAATTACCACACCAAACAAGAAGAAGACCTTCTGCGCACAAAATCCAATCGTGCTTTTTATAATTTTGTGAACAACAAACTTAAAGACTCGAGATCCATCCCACCACTAAAAGGATCTAACGGCAAAGAATATAATGATGAAACAGTTAAAGCAAACCTCTTTAACACATTCTTCGGCTCAGTCTTTGTTAACAGTAATGGCTCACACCCAACATTCCCCAGTCGTACCAACATTGAGTACAACGACCTAACACAAATAGATTTCACAGAAGATAACATTGAAAAGGCCCTTCGCAAACTGAAACCATCTCTATCTATTGAACCTGATGGTCTATGTGCATACTTTTTAAAAAAGCTTTCCACTAACTTAGCAGAACGTCTAAGCATAATCTTTGAAAAAGCTTTCACGACCAGCTCCTTTCCCAAACTTTGGTCACTAGCCACGGTCATCTCTGTCTTCAAAAAAGGAGACCCCAGCCTAGTTGAAAATTACAGACCAATCTCTTTATGCTGCATCACCTGCAAAGCAATAGAATCAATCATCAACCAATCCATTACCCTCCACCTAGAAACAAACAACCTACTCTCTAATAAACAATTTGGTTTCAGAAAAAAATTATCTTGTAATTTACAACTTCTTCACTGCAAAAACATATGGATCTTGATCAGGGCAAAGCAATAGATGCAATTTACATAGACTTCTGTAAAGCTTTTGACTCAGTAGTACATGACAAACTTCTCATAAAACTAAAATTCTACGGCATCTCCGGACCCCTCCATAATTGGATAACAGCGTTCCTGTCAAACAGACAACAAGTGGTCAAAATAGGCAGTGCCCTATCAAATCCTGTTCCTGTCAATAGCGGCGTTCCCCAAGGCAGCGTTCTTGGATCAATGCTCTTCATATTATACAATTAATGATCTCTGTGATCAAATTATAAGTAATTGTGTTCTCTTCGCTGACGACTTTCGGACCGCCGCCCACCACCACAGGGAGATGGAGCCAATATGTTGGTTCCATCCCAGGCGCCTGATGGACCCTGAGAGGTTCCGGACGGAGCTTGGGCCGTTCCCTGAGGATCTTGCCCACGGCACGACTGAAGAACTAGTTGCGACCTGGGAACGGGCCGCGGCTGGGGCTTTGGACCGTGTCATGCCTTTGCGGCCTCTCTTTGCGGCCCCGGCATAGATCTCAATTGGCTCCTTGGTTCTCTGAGGAGCTGAGGGAGATGAAACGCCGGAGAAGATGCCTAGAGAGCACCTGGAGGTCCAGCCGTTCCGAGGCTGATCGGACACTAGTGAGGTCTTTTACTAAGACCTATCTAGTGGCAATGAGGGAGGCGAAACGTTCTTACGTTTCCACCCTCATTGCATCGGCAGATAACTGCCCGGCCGCCCTGTTTCGGGTGACCCGCTCCCTCCTTCATCAGGAGGGGCGGGATGACCCCTTACAGGGACGTGCTGAGGAGTTTAACGGTTATCTATACGATAAAATCGTTCAGCTTTGGGATAGTTTGGACCAAAATTGCGATGATCCAAGTGAGATAACGGAGACGCGTCTTGTTGAGGTGGTTTGGGATGAGTTTGATTCTGTGGCTCTCGAGGACGTGGACAGGTTGCTGGGGAGGTTACATGCAACTACATGTTTACTGGACCCGTGTCCCTCCTGGTTAGTGCTGGCTACACAGGAAGTGACACGAGGCTGGCTCCGGGGAATTATAAATGCTTCGTTGATGGAAGGGGTTTTCCCCACCGCCTTGAAAGAGGCGGTGGTGAGGCCTCTCCTCAAGAAGCCTTCCCTGGATCCAGCTATTTTGGGGAATTACCGTCCAGTCTCCAACCTTTGCTTTGTGGCGAAGGTTGTAGAGAGTGTGGTTGCATGGCAGCTTCCCCAGTACCTGGATGAAGCTGTCTATCTAGACCCGTTCCAGTCTGGCTTCCGGCCCGGTCATAGTACGGAGACAGCTTTGGTCGCGTTGGTAGATGACCTCTGGAGGGCCAGGGATAGGGGTTGTTCCTCTGCCCTGGTCCTATTAGATCTCTCAGCGGCTTTTGATACCATCGACCATGGTATCCTGCTGCACCGGTTGGGGGGTTTGGGAGTGGGAGGCACCGTTTATCGGTGGTTCTCCTCCTATCTCTCTGACCGGTCACAGACGGTGTTGACAGGGGGGCAGAGATCGACCGCGAGGTGCCTTACTTGTGGGGTGCCTCAGGGGTCGATTCTCTCGCCTCTCCTGTTCAACATCTATATGAAGCCGCTGGGTGAGGTCATCAGTGGCTTCGGGGCGAGTTACCATTTGTACGCTGATGACACGCAGCTGTACTTCTCCACCCCGGGCCACCCCAACGAAGCTGTCGAAGTGCTGTCCCGGTGTCTGGAAGCCGTACGGGTCTGGATGGGGAGAAACAGACTCAAGCTCAATCCCTCCAAGACGGAGTGGCTGTGGATGCCGGCACCCCGGTACAGTCAGCTGCAACCGCAGTGAGTTATTGGAGTTAATGGAAAGGGTGCGCAACTTGGGTGTCCTCCTGGATGGGCGGCTGTCGTTTGATGATCATTTGGTGGCCGTCTCCAGGAGGACCTTTTACCAAGGCCAGTTGCGCCCCTTCCTTGACCGGGATGCCTTATGCACGGTCACTCATGCTCTTGTCACTTCTCATTTGGATTATTGCAATGCTCTCTACATGGGGCTGCCCTTGAAGTGCACCCGGAGGCTTCAGTTAGTTCAGAATGCAGCTGCGCGGGTAATAGTGGGAGCCACCCATTGCTCCCATGTAACACCAATCCTGCAGTCTGCACTGGCTTCCTGTGGTCTTTCGGGTGCACTTTAAGATTCTGGTTACCACCTTTAAAGCGCTCCATGGCTTAGGGCCCGGGTGCTTACGGGACCGCCTGCTGTTACCGTATGCCTCCCACCGACCCGTTCACTCACATAGAGAGGGTCTTCTCAGGGTGCCGTCCGCCAAACAATGTCGGCTGGTGGCCCCCAGGGGTAGGGCCTTCTCTGTTGGAGCTCCTACTCTCTGGAACGAACTTCCCCTTGGTTTACGCCAATTGCCTGATCTTTGGACCTTTCGCCGTTAGCTGAAAAAGCATTTATTTATTCTAGCGGGACTGGCTTAAAGTTTTATTAAATTTTTAAATTAGGGTTTTTATGTATCTTAGGGTTTTAAATTGTTTTAAATTTTGGCCATGTAAGTTATATGCTTGGTTTTAAGTTTTGTTTTAATGTGTATATTGTGGGGTTTTTACTATTTTGGCTGTACACCACCCTGAGTCCTTCGGGAGAAGGGCGGTATAAAAATCTAATAAAATAAATAAATAAATAAATAAAGATGTTAAACTATTTAACACTACCAACAATATAGCTACGCTTCAAAAAGACATTGACTTTGTGTCGGAATGGTCAAAAACTTGGCAACTCCAAATCTCAACTAGCAAATGCCCTGTCTTATACATTGGAAAAAAGAATCTGAACACTAAATACAAGCTCGATAGACATTACCTTGTAGATGACCCCCACCCCGTTAAAGACCTTGGAGTTTTCATATCAAATGATCTAAAGCCCACTGCAACTACATCGCAAAAAAGGCTTTAAGAGTTGTAAACTTTATCTTTTGTAGCTTCTTCTCCAGAAACACTACACTACTAACCAGAGCATATAAAACATTTGCTAGACCAATTCTTGAATACAGCTCGCCTGTCTGGAACCCATACCTCATTTCGGACATTAATACAATTGAGCATGTCCAGAAATATTTTACAAGAAGAGTTCTCCACTCCTTTGATTACAACGAAATACCATATGCCACCAGATTTAAAATCCTGGGTTTAGAAAATTTAGAACTCCACCGCCTTCGACATGACCTGAGTTTAACTCATAGAATCATCTGTTACAATGTCCTTCCTGTTGAAGACTACTTCAGCTTCAATCACAACAATACACGAGCACACAATAGATTTAAGCTTAATGTGAACCTCTCCAATCTTGATTGCTGAAAATATGACTTCAGTAACAGAGTTGTAAATGCCTGGAATACACTACCTGACTCTGTGGTCTCTTCCCAAAATCCCCAAAGCTTTAACCAAAAACTATCTACTATTGACCTCACCCCATTCCTAAGAGGTCTGTAAGGGGCGTGCATAAGAGCACCAGCGTGCCTACCGTTCCTGTCCTAATGTTCCCTTTGATTGTATCCAATTTCGTATAGTTATTTCATGCTTATGCTTATATATACTATTGTGACAAATAAAATAAATAAAATAAAAATAAATAAATAAATTCTGCTCTCAATCACCACTGTCTGAGAGACCAATGGAAAGAATCAGAAAATCCAGTGAAGTTGCAGTGACATCATTGTATTAATTTAGGGGACAAAAACCCAGTCGCCCCCAGAGCTAGCAAAACACACAAATACCCACGTAAGCAATACCAGTCATCATTTTAATTAAGCCTATCAGAAATGACATAAAAATACCCCCCCAAAAAATATCTTCATCTGTATTCTTTCTCCAAAATAAGCTGACTGGCAGATTGGGTTTATGCGTGTATATAAACCCTCCTCTTCTCAATAGAATAGAATAGAATAGAATTCTTTATTGGCCAAGTGTGAGTGGACACACAAGGAATTTGTCTTGGTGCGTACGCTCTCGGTGTACATAAAAGAAAAGATACGTTCATCAAGAATCTTAAGTACAACATTTAATAATAGTCACAGGGTAAAAATAAGCAATCAGGAAACAATCAATATTGCTTGCAGGAAACAAGCAATATTGCTTGCAGGAAACAAGCAATGTCGGCTGGCGGCCCCCTGGGGAAGATCCTTCTATGTGGGGGCTCCTACCCTCTGGAACGAACTTCTACCCTGGCTTGCGCCAAGTGCCTGATCTTCGGACCTTTCACCGCGAGCTGAAAAAGTATTTATTTACTCGCGCGGGGCTGGCTTAAATTTTAAATTTCAAATTTTAAATTTTCAAATTTTAAATTTCTAGATGAATTTTAAGGGTTTTTAGATTTTAAATGTTTTAAATTTCAGCCAATTTTTTAATAAGTTTTTAAATTTTGTCTTAATTGTATATTGCTTGTGTTCTTATCTTTGGCTGTAAACCGCCCTGAATCCTTCGGGAGAAGGGCGGTATAAAAATCTAATAAATAATAATAATATAAATATAAATTGTAAGGATACAAGCAACAAAGTTACAGGCATACTGTCATAAATGGGAAGAGATGGGTAATGGGAACGATGAGTAGATTAATAGTAGTGCAGATTTAGTTAATAGTTTGACAGTGTTGAGGGAATTATTTGTTTAGCAGAGTGATGGCCTTCAGGAAAAGACTGTTCTTGTGTCTAGTTGTCCTGGTGTGTAGTGCTGTAGCATCGTTTTGAGAGTAGGCGTTGAAACAGTTTATGTCTAGGATGTGAGGGGGTCAGTAAATATTTTCATAGCCCTCTTTTTGACAAAATCAAGAACTGGTTGGGGATTTACATATCCCATCCCTTTAATTGTAACAACAACAACAGAGCTGGAAGGGACCTTGGAGGCCTTCTAGTCCAACCCCCTGTCAACCTTTGCTAGACATTATCAATATTATTATACGGTTTGATCTTTTAAGACTTCAGTTTTCTTTTCATGTTCTAATAAGAAAAAGGCGCTTTTTGATAGAGGGGGAACAGGATTAATATGAAACATGCATAACATTTTTAGAGTTACATCACATTTTTTTTTGAAGTAAATCTGGTTTGTAAGGCTTGGTTTATTTTTTTTAATACAGTAATCCTAAATCTTTGTCAGAAGGTGCCTATCTTGGTGCACTCTAATGTTCTCATACCAGGGAAGCAGAAAGGGAATTTTTATTTACCCATTCCTGTTAATGAGAAGGGCTTTTTTTCATCTATCTGGCACCAGAAGCTGAGATTTTTCTGGAAGATGGAAGTATCTTCTGTTTGATTTCCATGTAGGCATCCCGGCTGGAAGGCCTGAGGCAAGGGTCCCCAGTCTTAGTAGCTTTAAGACTTGTGGACTTCAACTCACAGAATCCTCCAGCCAGCTATGCCTGGTCTGCGCCTCAGGTCTGGGACCTGAGATAGTTTAGCACTAGAGCTTTGAGGTTAAAACTGAAATGCATTTCCAGAGGGAGAACCATATTCATCTAGTGCAGGAAAAAGAATCAATAGCCTAATGGAACTATAAAAAATAATAAATATATTATGCCCCAGTTTTAATGGGTTTTACCTTTCTAATCTCATTGATGATCTGTTAGAGACAGTGACAAATAAATAATTCAAACTGTTTACCTTTATTGCAGTGTCATAAATGTGCTATTGTTCTATTATTGCATTTGCAAATGGAACATCAGGTCACAGTATGAGAAATAGTGATAGAATTAAATTTAGCAGGGGATTTGTGTAATTAAAAATGCAAATAGGGATGACATGGTGAAAACGTAAAGCAGGGGGAAAAAATTCTTTTCAATTTGCAACATATTCCCTGCCTCGTCACCTGGAAGCAATTGCCACTCACTACAGGCGACCAGGCAATTTGCTATTTATAAACCTGCTGTCCTTATCACCATGGTACCTAAATCTAGGGTCATATAATTATTTCATCAGTGTGTTGTGGTTATGAATTTTTGATACAATTTATCTGTTAAATCAGAAAACTGGATTTTATAAAGTAGGCATTCCATTGATTTTTCAGCACAATTGTGTCATAAACAGTTGTTTAATAAGAGAAAAATCTTCTCTTTATTTTAATCATGTAACACTGCAGTAATTACATGATTCTGATCATTCCTTCTGGCTACATAAGAGATTCAGAACAACAGAATAATGGAGTTGGAAGGGACCTTGGAGATCTTCTACAGTAGAACCACCGCCTTCTCGAGCAGGAGACTCTATACCAGGGCTGTCAAACTCGTGGCCCACTGGCCGGATGCGTCACATGCTGGCCACGCCCATACCCAGTTTGGCAAAGGGGGGGGAATGGAATACGTCACGTGATGACACCGTGATGCTGTGAGTTTGACACCTGTGCCCTATACTATTTCAGACAAATGATTGTCAGATCTCTTCTTAAAAACCTCCAGTTTTGGAGCATCCGCACAACTTCTGGAGCTGTTCCACTGATTAATTGTTCTAACTGTCAGGAAATTTCTCCTAGGTTGCTTCTCTCCTTGATTAGTTTCCATCCATTGCTTCTTGTCCTGCCTTCAGATACTTTGAAGAATAGCTGAACTCCTTCTTTTTGGTGGCAGCCCCATAGATATTGGAACACTGCTATCATATCACTCCCAGTCCTTCTTTTCATTAAACTACACGTACCTAATCTCTGAAGCCGTTCTTCATATCTTTTAGTCTCCAGTCCCCTATCATTTTGTTGCTCTTTTCTGCACTCATGATATCCCATGAGCCATCAATGCTTTCTTAAACATCCATCCTTATAGAGGTATAATCACTCTAATCCAGGAAGAGAAAGAGCTTCATAGGCAAGTAGCTTACTCATGCAATTTTCTGCTATATCAACTATCTTGTGCATGGTTGATGCCCATTCTATATGTGCAGTGTGGTATTCTTGGAGTCTGTTGCATGGTGTAATGCGGTGTTCTCTTGAGGTTTCTGGATGCCTCTGTTGTTTATAGCTGACATGCATGTCCTAGACAATGTCTACAGCAGAACTGTGCAAGCTATTCCCCTCAAATACATTGCGACAACACTATCTACTTTATATGCTATTAGATCTGCTGGCCAGAAATTGAAGGAATTGTAGTCCAACACATCCATAGGGCAAAAGGATGGGAAAGGATAGACATGCTATTAGAATGAGATAGGGTCCCACCTAAATGTCACCAAAGCATTTGTACAAAATGTGGCACAGTACCATAATAGAAAAGTTACTGAAGTGGACTGGGGATTATAAGGGTTGAAATCCAACAAATGAAATTCAGTGTAGAGAAAAGTAAAGTCTTACACTTAGGCAAGAAAAACCAAAAGTGCACGTATAGATTGGGAGAAACCAGGCTTAACAGCAGTAACTGTGAGAGGGATCTTGGAGTCTTAGTGGACAGGACAACCCATTAAATATGAGCCCATAGTGTGCAGTGGCAGCCAAATAAGCCAATACAATCTTAAATTGCATTAACGGAGAGATTCAATCAAGATCATGTGAGGTACTAATACCACGGTATAAAGCCTTAATAAGACCACCCCTAGAATACTCCATCCAGTTTTGGTCACCACACTATAAAAAAGATGTTGAGACTCTAGAAAAAGTGCAGAGAAACAACAACAAAGATGATTATGGGACTGGAGGCTAAAACATATGATGAACAGTTACAGGAACTGGGCATAGCTAGTCTAGTGAAGGATTGGAGAGAAATGATAGCAGTGTTCCAATACTTGAGGGGCTGACACAGAGAGGAGGGGGTCAACCTATTTTCCTAAGCACCTGAAGGCCAGAACAGGAATAATGGATGGAAATTGATCAAGGCGAGATTCAACCTAGAAATAAGGGGAAATTTTCTGACAGGGAGAACAAGCAACCAATGGAACAGTTTGCCTTCAGAAATTGTGGGAGCTTCATCGTTGGAAGTTTTCAAGAAGAGACTGGACTGCCATCTGTCAGAAATGGCATAGGGTCTCCTGCTTGGGTGAGGGGGTTGGACTAGATGACTTACAAGGTCCCTTTCATCTCTGTTATTCTGTTATTTGCAGTTACATGGCAAACCGAGAGCCCCATGACTTGAATAAATAAATAAATATAAACAAACAAACAGATTGTGAAAAACTGTTATAAATGAATGACTCAGCTATAATGCAGATAATTATAAACAGAAGCAGTAATTATACTAGAGCATCCATGATTAAAAAATGTAAATGAATTAATAAATTAAAAATTAATTAATGGTCATTTAAAAAAACCTCTTATTATACATTGAGCATACTCATTGCCAGTCAAAGTATAAAGCACTAGGGTCGACAGACCATAGTAAAGAGCTCTCTAAATTAACACTCAACTCCACAACTTTAATTAAACGTAGAGCTTGATTCTTCTCCTTTCTGCTACAGCACATGTTTACTGATGCACTTCTCCTAAGTTAAAACCACCAAGAACTATAAACAGAAGAAAATAGATAATTCATGGAACAGTTTCATAGTGAGAAGAAATTTGAGAATGGAATGAATGGAGTGGTATTAAAAAGTAAAACAGAAAGGCAATGCATGATCTGCAGGAAAATATTTTTCAGCCAAAAAAAAAAAAAAAAAGAATATATTTAATGAATAGCCACACAAACACAAAACAGGGATTTTCCCCTTTTTCTTATTACTCAAGTCAACATTTTGCTAAAACAAGGAACAGATTGCACAAACAGTGTTGATTTTGAAACTGATATAGCCTCACAAAGCAAGAATGTAATAAAACCAAAGAGAGTGTGTGTGTGAAAGAGAAAGAAAGAGAGAGAGAGAGAGAGAGAGAGAGAGAGAGAGGAGGGTGGACAGGGACAGGTAATCCTCAATTTAGGACTTAAGTTAATGACGTTGTTAAGTGAATCTGCCTTCCCCATTGACTTTGCTTGTCAGGTCACAAAAGGTGATCACCTGACTCCAGGACACTGCAACTCTGATAAATGTGAGTCTGTTGACAAGCATCTGAATGTAAATCATGTGACCATGGGGATGCTCCAATGGTCATAAGTGTGACAAATGGTCATAAGTCACTTTTTTTCAATACTGTTGTAACTTCGAATGGTCACTAAGTGAACTCTTGTAAGGACCACCTGTATACACAAATAGCAGTTCTAAGGCCTTTAACCAGGTCTATAATCATCAACATACACTGCTCAAAAAAATAAAGGGAACACTTAAACAACACAATGTCACTCCAAGTCAATCACACTTCTGTGAAATCAAACTGTCCGCTTAGGTAGCAACACCGATTGACAATCAATTCCACATGCTGTTGTGCACATGGAATAGACAACAGGTGGAAAGCATAGGCAGTTAGCAAGACATCCCCAATAAAGGAGTGGTTCTGCAGGTGGTGACCACAGACCACTTCTCAGTTCCCATGCTTTCTGGCTGATGGTTTGGTCACTTTGGAATGCTGGTGGTGCTGCCACTTTAGTGGTAGCATGAGACGGAGTCTACAACCCACACAAGTGGCTCAGGTAGTGCAGCTCATCCAGGATGGCGCATCAATGTGAGCTGTTGCAAGAAGGTTTGCTGTGTCTGTCAGTGTAGTGTCCAGAGCATGGAGGCGCTACCAGGAGACAGGCCAGTACATCAGGAGACGAGGAGGCCATAGGAGGGCAACAACCCAGCAGCAGGACCTCTACCTCCCCTTTGTGCAAGGAGGGACAGGAGGAGCACTGCCAGAGCCCTGCAAAATGACCTCCAGTGGGCCACAAATGTGCATGTGGCTGCTCAAATGGTCAGAAACAGACTCTATGAGGGTGGTATGAGGGCCCGACATCCACAGGTGGGGGTTGTGCTTACAGCCCAACACCGTGCAGGATGTTTGGCATTTGCCAGAGAACATCAAGATTGACAACTTTGCCACTGGCGCCCTGTGCTCTTCACAGATGAAAGCAGGTTCACACTGAGCACATGTGATAAATGTGACAGGATCTGGAGATGCCATGGAGAATGTTCTGCTGCCTGCAACATCCTCCAGCATGACCGGTTTGGCAGTGGGTCAGTAATGGTGTGGGGTGGCATTTCTTTAGGGGTCTGCACAGCCCTCCATGTGCTCACCAGAGGTAGCCTGACTGCCATTAGGTACCGGGATGAGATCCTCAGACCCCTTGTGAGATCATATGCTGGTGCGGTTGGCCCTGGGTTCCTCCTAATGCAAGACAATGCTAGACCTTATGTGGCTGGAGTGTGTCAGCAGTTCCTGCAAGACGAAGGCATTGATGCTATGGACTAGCCCACCCGTTCCCCAGACCTGAATCCAATTGAGCACATGTGGGACATCATGTCTCACTCCATCCACCAACGCCACGTTGCACCACAGACTGTCCAGGAGTTGGGGGATGCTTTAGTCCAGGTGTGGGAGGAGATCCCTCAGGAGACCATCTGCCACCTCATCAGGAGCATGCCTAGATGTTGTAGGGAGGACATACAGGCACATGGAGGCCACAAGCACTACTGAGCCTCATTTTGACTTGTTTTAAGGACATTACATCAAAGTTGGATCAGCCTGTTTTCCACTTTAATTTTGAGTGTAACTCCAAATCCGGACCTCCATGGGTTGTTCAATTTGATTTCCATTGATAATTTTTGTGTGATTGTATTGTCAGCACATTCAGCTATGTAATGAACAAAGTATTTAATAAGAATATTTCATTCATTCAGATCTAGGATGTCTTATTTTTGTGTTCCCTTTATTTTTTTGAGCAGCTTATAATAAACCTATTTGGGAACAGAGACTCACAGTCAAGATGGAATGGGTCTGTGAATAGAAGTTTGGACAGGCAGTTCTTAAGGTATCCTGATTCCAAATCTTCTATAGACCTATAAGGTCAAATGCTGGTTTCTGGTTTGCCATTTTTATTAGACAGAAACATAATGATAGCGTATATTCCAGAACCTGCCAATCAAGCTTCCATATTTTGCATCGGTTGAAGTTTCTGAAGTTTTCAAAGGCTATAGTTCACTATTGTAATGACTAATTTCAGTCCAGGAGGGTTTGGAACAGAGATAGCAAAGCAGTGAAAGAAGCTTGACCCTAAATGCCACTCATACAACTAAGAAAGTAACAGATTTAACAGTATCTATGAGCTACTTATTAAGAGGAGAGCAATTCCATAAAGGAGAGGATCAGCACTTCCTGGTTCATCAGAGTAGCTACTCAGTAGAGTAGAATAGAATAGAATAGAATAGAATTTTATTGGCCAAGTGTGATTGGACACACAAGGAATTTGTCTTGATGCACGTGCTCTCAGCATACATAAAAGAAGAGATACCTTCATCAAGGTACAACACTTACAACACTTAATGATAGTCATAGGGTACAAATTTATCACTTAATGATACAACACTTAATGATAGTCATAGGCTACAAATAAGCAATCAGGAAATCAAATGGAGTTCCGTTTTCTCTGCCTAAATAAAATCTACTACTGATGTGGATTCCATTTAAAATTTCCTTTCCGTACTTAATTTAGCAGAAGGAGAAAAACAGATCTTTGAACACCTCTCCCTATGTTTTATTGGACAAAATAAGTCATATGATATGACTTATATGACCCATGTTTGTGATGATGAGTATGAACTATCCACACATAGATGTGCTGTCCACACATTTCTGACAGCTTGTACACAAAAGTTTCTCAAATGTCAGCAAAGGATTCTTCAATACAACTAGTATGGCTGAAGCCCTCGTGTCCTTCCCCAACATATGTCCAACTATCAAGCAAGACAGTGGTGGAATTCAAATTTGTTTACTACCGGTTCTGTGGGCTTGGCTTGGTGGGTGTGGTGTGGCTTGGTGGGTGTGGCAGAATAAAAATACTGCAAAATCTCCATTCCCATCCCACTCCAGGGGAAGGATATTGCAAAATCCCCATTCCCTCCCCACTCTGGGGCCAGCCAGAGTTGGTATTCGCCGGTTCTCTGAACTACTCAAAATTTCTGCTACCAGTTTTCCAGAACCTGTCAGAACCTGCGGAATTTCACCCCTGAACCAAGGCATTTTCAGTTCCAAACTTAGGGTGAGGATAGGCGGGAAACAGATGTGCATGAATCTAGACAATTCTTGACATCTGACACAACCTGAAGCTGACCTGCCACAACCTTCCCAATCATCTTCCTTCCCGAAAGGTGATATTGGAGGCACTTTTCAGCAGCCAAAGTGAAATAAAAACTAAATAAGTATTTGAAGAAAGAATGAATGGGATTGAGAGGAAAAGGAAGACTCAGTCATGCTTCCAAGAGAAAAAGGAGAGGTTTAGTGAACAAAAGGCAAAATGGTGGAGGAAAATTGGTGTGCAGAATCAGAAAAGAATGGACAAGTATCACAAATGGTGTTAGTATCAACTAATAATAAGTAAATTTTCTTTTTAGCTTATGTATTTATCTTGTTCACCATTTCTTATTCCTTTTCTGTGCTTTTTGTAATGAGAGGTGATGACAGATGTCATCTATCTTTTTTTTTATTTATTTACATTTATATCCCGCCCTTCTCCGAAGACTCAGGGCGGCTTACAGTGTGTAAGGCAATAGTCTCATTCTATTTGTATATTTACAAAGTCAACTTATTGCCCCCCCAACAATCTGGGTCCTCATTTTACCTACCTTATAAAGGATGGAAGGCTGAGTCAACCTTGGGCCTGGTGGGATTCGAGCCTGCAGTAATTGCAGGCTGCTGTGTTTTAATAACAGGCTATCTTACAGCCTGAGCCACCACAGCCCAGTCTATCCAGTGATGAAATCCAAATTTTTTTACTACTGGTTCTGTGGGCGTGGCTTGGTAGACATGGTGTGGCTTGGTGGGTGTGGCTTGGTGGGCATAGCAGGGGAAGGATACTGCAAAATCTCCATTCCCACCCCACTCCAGGGGGGAGGATATTTCAAAATCTCCGTTCCCTCTCTCCATTCTGGGGCCAACCAGAGGTGGTATTTGCCGGTTCTCCGAACAACTCAAAATTTCTGCTACCGGTTCTCCAGAACTTGTCAGAACCTGCTGGATTTCACCCGTGTATCTCTCTCTCTCTCTCTTTCTCTCTCTCTCTCTCCATCTACCCACCCTTCAAACCCCGTAATTCCTAAATGCATAGCAAACAGGAGCTCCAGCTGAATGCATGAAGAGGCTTCCTGGTTGCATAGAACTCTGTAGGAAAGGCTTTTTTTCCCCTTTGCTATCATCATAACCATAGAATCTGCACTAAAAAAAAATCTCAAATCTGTATGTAGACTGAGCTAACTTGGCTCGAGCTTTTCTGCACTTACGTTCTAGCTCGCACACCTAAATTGTGAACTACTGGAATAATAGATATAAGCAAATGAGAGGTTTCCTGAAGAATGGAGCATGATGCCTAGGAGGTATTAATTCAACGTTTCTATATTACACAGAATGTTCAAGAGCAAAGGAAAGATGGAGGATGGAGGAAGGGGAAACTACAATAATAAGTATCAAGATGTACTCTTCCCACAAAGACATATCATTTTTCAAGCCTGATTTCTGAGTTCTTACACATATTTTGTGTCATTAATAGCTGTTACAGGGGAAAAAAATCAAAGCACTTTTAAGTGAGCTGTTAAAAAGCTATTGTTGTACTCTCTATTATGCTAATCAGTGCAGGATCTTCTGTTGCATAATAGAACCAGGGAAACTGAGTTTTTCAGGCTGAATTACATCTTTCTTAAAGAAGACAATCCCCCAAACACCACAGTATCTGTGCAAGCTGTTACAGCCTTTTCAAAACAGGCAAGCTTTTTTTTTTAATGAAGAGTATAAAAATAGGGCTCCATGGTTAAGGCATTGCTAAGTGAATAGAATAACATAAGATTAGCTATAATTGAAGATTAACGGCTGTTCAGTGCTTCTCTGTGTTGCAATCAACATTCGAAGCACCACATAACCAGGGGCTTTGCAATTCTTTCCATTGCAATTGAACAAGAGGCTTTGGGATGCAGGGCAGGAATAGCACTGGTTGGATGCCCTTCACCAGGATCTGGATAGGGAAGTGCAGCACTCCTGATCCCATTAGACCTCCTAGCAGCATTTAATACCATTGATGTTGGGAAAACTTACCTGTTGATTTGGAGAAGATTCCAAAGGTGCTTTTTCAAGAAGCAACTGAGCTTTCTGATTTTTCCTTGAAGACGTTTTGCTTCCCATCCAAGAAAGCTGAAGAAGTTTCTTCCAAAAAACCCCCAGAAAGTCCAGTTGCCTCTTGAAAAAGCAACTTGGGACAGCCATGACCTGGATGACTGAGAATCTCCATAGACATTTGGATAAGGTATTATCAAAAGATGGACTACACAGTTCCACATACAGTATTCTAGTATTGGCAGTGTTGGAGACATCCTCACAGTATCAGTGGATAAGACATAAAACAAGCTGAGACTGCAAAATTGAGCTGCTATTTGACCATCTGAGCAAGCATGCATACACATATAAACATACACACACACACACACACACACACACACACCGGGAGGGAGAGGGAGAGAGAGACATTGAGACAGAGAGAGAGAGACGAGACAGAGAGACAGAGAGACAGAAACAGAAACAGAGAGAGACAGAGACAAAAAGAGAGAGAGAGAAAGAGAGAGACAGAGACAGAGGGAGACAGAGGGAGACAGACAGAGACAGACAGAGAGAGAGAGAGAGAGAAAGAGACAGACAGACAGAGAGAGAGAGACAGAGAAAGAGAGAGACAGAGAGAAAGAGACAGAGACAGAGATGAAGAGAGAGAGAGAGAACTATCATCTTTCTGCCAGAGTTGTACAGCACTTAAACTGTGATTTCCAAAAGGTACATTTGAGCTTGCAGGACCAGCTACTAAAAGGGTGCTGTGGATAGCTGCTCCTGATCGCTCATGCATTCCAAACATTTTTGGAGATCATATCTAAAGGATTGCATGATTGTACTGTCTCTATAAGCTTTGCATGCAACGCAGTGAGCAGCCAGATGCATTGGCAAAGCTTACATGCCTGCACAGCAGGGCTTATAACTACCTTTCTCAAATTCTCATATATATTTCCAATGCAACCTTAAGATTGGAGGGTTGAGTTTCAAAAGGAAAAACTAAACTATGGCACTCTCATAAATATCAACTCAATAGAAAAACAATTTTAAAAGTAAACTGGCTGATCATGGTTTATCCTCTAAATTACTTTGGCCAATGGGTCAAAACAATCAATAATCATATATTTGATAAGGCATGATAGTAAAAGGTGAGATTGGCCCAACACCATACTGGAACTTTATGGTACAAAATGCCCTTTCCACCAAATGGTTACTCAGTACCTAAATATTGCAGGACACTCACAGTAGCTTGTTTCTTTCCCTTCCTTTCTATTAGAAAGACAGTAGGGGAAAGAATGAAGAGGAATTTTATGGAAATGTTATTGTCCTTCTGCGACATATATACCATGGAGCATAGAGTAATTTCTTAGAATAGAATAGAATAGAATAGAATAGAATAGAATAGAATAGAATAGAATAGAATAGAATAGAATAGAATAGAATAGAATTTTATTGGCCAAGTGTGATTGGACACACAAGGAATTTGTCTTGGTGCATATGCTCTCAGTGTACATAAAAGAAAAGATACATAATATTCTTTATGTATCTATTAGATGTACTTACTGATGCCTACAGGACCGCCTACTGCCACCGTTTGCCTCCCAACGACCTGTGCGCTCTCACAGAGAGGGACTCCTTAGGGTGCCGTCAGCCAAGCAATGTTGGTTGGCGACCCCCAGGGGAAGGGCCTTCTCTGTGGGGGCTCCTACCCTACGGAACGAACTTCCCACTGGACTCCAACAACTTCCTGACCTTTGGACTTTCCGCCGCAAGCTGAAGACGTACCTATTTTTCCGTGCAGGACTGGCATAGAATTTTTAGATTTTATTATTGGGTTTTTAATTTTTAATTGGGTTTTATGGTTTAAATGTATTTTAAATCCCGGCCAAATTTGAATAAGTTTTTTAATTATTGTTTTATTTGTATTGTGTTATTGATTGTTGTTTTTACCTGGCTGTAAACCGCCCTGAGTCCTTCGGGAGAAGGGCGGTATACAAATTAAATTATTATTATTATTATTATGCAATCAAAAGACATTCAGTGAAACTCAATATCATTTAGAACTTGAAAGTAAACAATAAAACATCCACAGTATAGAACAGTGATGGCAAACCTTCTTGGCACCAAGCTCCCAAACCAGAATGTGCATGCATGTGTGCGTGCGCCGGAGTGCTGGAAACCCAAAAAATAGCTGGCCGGTGCGCGTGCAAATAGTCTAGGCCTGCATAAGCGCATGCGCACCAGCCAGCTGGTCTTCAGGTTTCTGGCGCTCTGGTGCGCACGAAGTCCAAACCAAAAGAGCAGCTGGAGACGGCGCACATGCCCACAGAGAGGGCTCTGCGTGCCACCTCTGGCACGCGTGCCATAGATTCGCCACCACGCGTATAGAATATAGACGTATGGATTTTCATAATAACATCCATTAACAGCAACGTCTATTAAATAACCACTGCAGTGTATTGTAGAGATTCAGTCAACCAATAGCATCAGCTAAACCTAAAAGGTCTAGAAGAATTCTGTCTTGGCCAATTTCCCAAACCATCAAGGAAATTCTTTCCTCTAAGGGAAACCTGTTCCATAATACAGGAATATAACAGAGAAACATGGTCTTTTGGCCACCTTCTAACTTAACAGAAGTGAGGAACCCCCGGCATTTTTTCCCCAAGTGGTACATACTGCATGTGTTGATACAGGTTGGGTATGTCAATTGTAATTGGAGAAAGTAATCCTACAAGTATTTCATCATCTAACCATAATTTTTCCCATTTTGGAAAAGTTCCCATCTAAAGAACATGAAGCCTGTGCAACTTATTTACTATCTTCCTATCACCCATCTGCTCCCACTTAACAACTGCATGACTGTAACTTTGTTGCTTGTATCCTTACGATTTATATTGATATTTATTGTTTTCTAGTTTGATTTGATTGCTTATTTGTACCCTATGACTATCATTAGGTGTTGTACTTTATGATTCTTGATGAATATATCTTGTCTTTTTATCTACACTGAGAGCATATGCACCAAAGACAAATTCCTTGTGTGTCCAATCACACTTGGCCAATAAAGAATTCTAATCTAATCTGATTTCCATCTCAAATTTAGATACAATACAGCAGAATGCTATTTGATTGTAATGTATGTTGGGGCATGCTGACCAGGGGTGGTATTGACTTACCTTTGCTACCGGTTCACAAATGGGAGCGCACGCACCACCTCCGCACATGCGCAGGACCTTCTGCGCATGCACAGAGCGTCCAAAACGGGATGTGATGACGTCTGGGTGGGTGGGCAGAGCCTTCTGCAGCCGCCGCTACCGAACTGCATAGAACCAGCTGAATAGCACCACTGATGCTGACTGAGGATTGTAGGAACCGAGTCAAAGCTATATGGAAGACATTTGGTGGGAAATCTTTGAATACATTGTCCCCTTCCTTATGTTTGTGCTTCATTTGCTTTTCGATGAAAGCTGAATGTTTAGCAAAGTATCTGGAATATCCCTCCTGAGCTGCCTAGCTGTTCTGCCTCCCTTGAGGCAATGCTGATCGTTCAAACTGTATGTGAAGGCCTTCATTCTTAACTATGGCAAAACCATCTAATCCAGAACACATTGTTAAGTGGAGGATGACCCATAAAAAGAGGAACATATGTTACACAATGTTAAACCAGTGGTACAGCAAGGTTACACTAAGATGTTTTCGGGTATTATTCCTAGAGGAGAGAATGCAGTAATTAGAGCTAAATTTCCTAGCTCTGCTCTAGACTTTTCTTTTCTTTTTCCTATAGATACCTTAGAATATAAAACCATTTTAATATGCCACCCACCACTCAAAAAATCCTACTTTTATTTCAACTTCCCAAACCAGTTTAAGTATTTTGCGAACCTTATGCATTTTGATCTAATTCTTTGAATATGGGGTGGTGGGGTTTTTTTTTACTTCGTGGCAATTAATAATGCATGCCCCAAGATCGGATAATAAAACAAAGATCTTGCTGATGGAATAGATTTTCTTTTCAATGTCTAAACAGCATCATAAGAAGTTCCAGGATGCAAACAAAGACTTTGCTTCCGATGTCAGCTTTCTGCTCATTCGTATGCCCAGAGCAGTGAAAGACCTTAATAACAAATTCTGACATGATAGGATCTCTTTTGTAATATCCTATACAGCTTACATTGGGTGTAATCTTTTGCTAGCCAGACCGTGTTTCTGCCATTTGGGGAGAAAAAGATACGAATTAACAATGCATAATGCTTTGAATCCCCCTCCTCCCCCTCCCCCTCCCACTTTGACTAAGAAAAGATAGTTGTACTGGGCTATAGCTAAAGAAATAATTTTGAAATATTAAGGATTGGCTATTAGCAATTATCCACTTAGTAATATTTTAGTAATTATCCATCTTAGTAATTATCCATTATACAAATTATCCATTTTGGGAGGGAAAAGCAATATTTCCAGCTAATCAGAAATGATGTATTATTTTTCTTTGGCATAGATATTTTGGTATTTTATAACAACATAGTGATAATATTAGGGAAATTTGTCTTTTTTATCTTTTGTAACTGCTTGCAATATACCCTATTACTGTACAGTATTTTTTGTAAATTAGTATCTATCTAGAGGTGGCTCAGTGGCTAAGATGCTGAACTTGTCGATCGAAAGGTCGGCAGTTTAGCGGTTCGACTCCCTAGTGCCGCGTAACGGGGTGAACTCCCATTACTTGTCCCAGCGTCTGCCAACCTAGCAGTTCGAAAGCATGTAAAAAATGCAAGTAGAAAAATAGGGACCATCTTTGGTAGGAAGGTAACACCATTCCGTGCGCCTTTGGCATTTAGTCATGCCGGTCACATGACCCTGGAGATGTCTTTGGACAGTGCTGGGTCTTCGGCTTTGAAACAGAGATGAGCACCGCCCCCTAGAGTCGGGAACGACTAGCACATATGTGCAAGGGGAACCTTTACCTTTAGAGGCATAATATACTGTATATACAACATCCCAATTCCTTTAGTATTGCAGTTTGTTGCATTTTTAGAATTTGGGGGATCTTCTTGTTTTAGTTTTATTAATTTTGTAAGCAAATAATAATTGTATACTTTAGTATTCTGCTTATATTTCATAATCTTCTAAACACAAAGAATAAAGTAAAAAAAAAATAGGGCTCTACAAGTTATTTGAGGCATAAAGGTATTGGTTGTAGATGGGTATAACAATTTAACATATGGCTGCATGCATCAGTCACCTGAAACATCCTTTTAGGGTCCTTATTGAACTGACTAGACTTTAATGGTATTGATTTCCAAACCCAGATTCTAATCTTTTTCATCTAATTGTTTTCTTTATTTATAAATAGGGATGAAAAAAGAATTTCTAAGACTGAGTTTTTATCTGAAATCCTGTAACAGCGTCTCTTTAATGTATTTACAGATCCATCTATTTGGTAGGTTAAAAACATCCGCATCCGCGTGTGTATTTCACATCAAAGTTACTGTCATGCAATCTTGTAACCGTTTAAGGGAAGCAAACGGCCACTGCCAATCTGCCAATATTTTGGGGAAAATGTTTCTTATACAAATGCACAGAGAGAGAGAGAGAGATGAGAGGTGGGGGGAGAGAGAGAGATCCCTGCCTATGTATTTTCAAATAGCTACTTCCTGGTCCAAGGCATTTTGCTGCCGCCAAAAATGGGTGGGAATATGTTTTGTTGTTCTGATGACAGTCAAATCCCGTTTTCTTGGAAATCAAAGGTAGCTATTCCTAACCACAGTAACACCCACATGAGCCATAATATCACAACACAAGTTTTATTCTTTGGCGTTAGAGGCTCCCAACAGTTTATTTAGCTTAAACATATACATCTTTATTTCAACTTACTACAGTATACAAGAGCAGATAGCGAGTCAATAGAGGATGTTTACAGAGCAAGCACTTTTAAAAGCCTTGTGTAAGCAATACAATAGATTGCTACACCTTCATTCACAGCTGGGAAGGAAGGGGAGGAAAAGGAGATAAAAACCAATATATCACCATGTACAGGAAAGAGAGAGAATGGGAATGTCAGGTACATCCTAAAGATAGCTTGCCTTGCAGTTGTAATGCTAGCTTTCTGGCCTCTGGCCAGAAAGTAGCAGATGCTATCCTGCATACCGTTGATGCAATGGCCAACCTCAGTGGTGGGCTTCAAAATTTTTAGCAAGAGGTTCTTTGCTTGGTTGCTGGGTGGGCATGGCCATAGTGGGCTTGGCCTCGTCAGCCTCCTGCACCACAGCAGGGGGGCACTTTTGCCCTTCCCGGGCTCCGGAGGCTTTCTTCAAGCCTTTGGGAGGGTGAAAACAGCCTCCCCAAGCTCTGGGGTCCAGGTAGGCCTGTTTTTTGCCCTCCCAGAGCCTCCGTGCATGCCCCCCACTTACCTGCATCCAAAACAGGTTGTGTGGGGACTCCTGGGAGGGGGTGGGTGGGGCGGGGTGGGAAGGGTGGGGCCAGCCAGAAGTGGGATTTGGGGGTTCTCCAAACTGCACAGAATCTTAGCTAGAGGTTCTTCCGAACCCCTGCGAACCCCCAGCAGCCCAACCCTGGCCAACCTCACTCCTGCAGGTTTCCTCCCCTTGTTGCCCACCTGTGAAATATCCCGTGCTGGCTTGATGGTGTCTTTACCAGCTTAGAACCTTTCCACTCCAAATCAGCTTTGTGAGACAAACAAGCCTGCAGGCCGTGCTTTCCAGAAGTTTGTTTCATTTGTCTCGTGTGTCAAATCTGTCTGAAGCAGGAGCATGCCGTGCCCCCGCCCTCCCCCAAAAAAGGCTCACTCTCCTGACAAGTGCATGAACACAAATTATGATTCAGCTTTAGCTTTTCGCAGATGTGCTTGGATGAGCTGCAATTAGAATACAAATAGACAGTGGAAGCAATCTACATAGGAAATGTTGAAAAAAGAACAAGGAAGAAGGGCTAGGCGGGACTCCTGCAGTCAAAACTAATGCTGTAATAATAACGTAATTGGCTTAATTTGTCCCTTCTTAGGCTTCCTTCACCTTTGTTCTTCTCATTTATCCATTTATAGCTCTTGGAAGCAAGGATATTTAACATAAAACATTAGGGAGAGAAGGGCAAAAAGGATGAGCTAGAAACTTTAAGTCCTTTGAAAGAGGGATTGATGGACCAGAAAATGATTAGCCTTGAGAAATGATTGACAGGAGATATGATTGCTTTCTTCAAGTATCTGAAAGGATGTCATACAGAAAAAAGGCCAATTATTCCAGAAGACAGGATGTAGAATAAAGGAGATTCCAGTTCAGTACCAAGAAAAGATTCCTAACTCGGAAAATAATTAAGAAGGAAGGTGATGGGTTCTCCTTCACCACAGACTGAGTCTAGGAACTAACTTTTGTGAATACTTTAATTTGCATAGAGCAGGAGATTAGGTTCAATATGTAAATTGCTCCCCCAACTCCAAATTTGATGATTTGAACATTCTTAGTATTTTTATGTATATATAATGTTCACAAATATGATTCCCAAGTAGACATAATTCACTGATGAAAAAACTGAAAACACTATTTTCTCCAGGTGTGAAACCTACCGTCTCTGAAATATCACCTTATCCACAAAATCACTACTGCCCAGGCCTCAAGGAGCTTCTTAATAATGGGCAGCTACATCATGTTCTGATGATGGGTCAATTCTCCAATAATTGCTTAATGACTACCAACCAGAACAATTATATTGTGCATGCTTTAAAACAACTGCATGGTGGCGCAGTGGTTAGAATGCAGTACTGCAGGCTAGCTCACTGCTCACTCAAAGGAGTTCGATTCTGACTGGCTCCATTATATTATATATTATATTTATATTATATTTATTTGATTTTTATACCGCCCTTCTCCCGAAGGACTCAGGGCGGTGTACAGGCAGAATAAAACCAACAAAGAACAATATACAATATACAAAATTAAAATCAGTTAAAAACTTATTAAATGAGCCTGAGAAATTTAAGAAATTTACCATAAAACCAATAACCCCATTAAAATTGCTAAAAATTTAAGTTTAAAATTTCATTCAAGCCAGCCCCGCGCGAATAAAAAGATATGTTTTCAGTTCGCGACGGAATGTCCGAAGGTCAGATATCTGGCGTAAGCCTGGGGAGTTCGCTCCAGAGTGGGGGCCCCACCAGAGAAGGCCCGCCCCCTGGGGGCCACCAGCCGACATTGTTTGGCGGATGGCACCCTGAGGAGTCCCTCTCTGTGAGAGCGTACGGGTCGGTGGGAGGCATGTGGTAGCAGTAGGCGGTCCCGTAAGTACCCAGGTCCTAAGCCATGGAGCGCCTTAAAGGTCGTGACTAACACCTTAAAGTGCACCCGAGAGGCCACAGGTAGCCAGTGCAGCCTGCGCAGGAGAGGTGTTACATGGGAGCTGCGTGCAGCTCCCTCTATCACCCGCGCGGCTGCGTTCTGGACTAACTGAAGCCTCCGGACGCACTTCAAGCGGAGCCCCATGTAGAGAGCATTACAATAATCCAAGCGAGAGGTAACGAGCGCATGAGTGACCGTGCATAAGGAATCCCGATCAAGGAAGGGGCGCAACTGCCGAACCAGGCGAACCTGGTGGAAGGCCCTCCTGGAGACGGCCGTCAAATGATCTTCAAACGACAGCCGGTCATCCAGGGGGGCACCCAAGTTGCGCACCCTATCCTTTGGGGCCAATAACTGCTTTCAACAGCCAGCCGCGGTTGCAGCTGGCTGAATCGGGATGCCGGCATCCACAGCCACTCCGTCTTGGAGGGATTAAGCTTGAGCCTGTTTCTCCCCATCCAGACCCGTACGGCCTCCAAACACCGGGACAGCACTTCAACAGCTTCATTGGGGTGGCCCGGGGTGGAAAAGTACAGCTGGGTGTCGTCAGCGTACTGCTGGTATCTCACCCCAAAGCCACTGATGATCTCACCCAGCGGCTTCATATAGATGTTGAACAGCAGGGGCGAGAGGATCGACCCCTGCGGGACCCCACAAGTGAGGCCCCTCGCGGTCGACCTCTGCCCCCCCGTCAACACCGTCTGCGACCGGTCAGAGAGATAGGAGGAGAACCACCGATATACGGTGCCTCCCACTCCCAATCCCTCCAACCGGCGCAGCAGGATACCATGGTCGATGGTATCAAAAGCCGCTGAGAGGTCTAACAGGACCAGAGCAGAGGAATAACCCCTGTCCCTGGCCCTCCAGAGATCATCCACCAATGCGACCAAAGCCGTCTCTGTGCTGTATCCGGGTCGGAAGCCGGACTGGAACGGGTCCAGATAGACATCTTCATCCAGGTACTGGGGTAGCTGTCGAGCCACAGCATTTTCTACAACCTTCGCAACAAAGCGAAGATTGGAGATCGGATGATAATTACTTAAAATAGCTGGGTCCAGAGAAGGCTTCTTAAGGAGGGGTCTCACCACCGCCTCTTTCAAGGCGGCGGGGAAAACTCCCTCCAACAAAGAAGCATTGATAATCCTCTGGAGCCAGCCTCGTGTCACTTCCTGAGTAGCCAGTACCAGCCAGGAAGGGCACGGGTCCAGTAAACATGTCGTGGCATGGAGCCTCCCCAATAACCTGTCCACGTCCTCGGGAGCCACAGGATCAAACTGATCCCAAACAGACTCAACAAGACGTGCCTCCTCTCCCCCGCTTGGATCATCCCAAATTCGGTCCAGACCGTCCCGGAGCTGAGCGATTTTATCGTATAGATAACCACTAAACTCCTCGGCACGCCCCTGCAAAGGGTCATCCCGCACCTCCTGATGAAGGAGGGAGCGGGTCACCCGAAACAGGGCGGCCGGGCGGTTATCTGCCGACGCAATGAGGGTGGAGGCGAACACGCCCGCCTCCCCATTGCCACTAGGTAGGTCCTAGTATAGGACCTAACTAGTGTCCGATCAGCTCGGAGCGACTGGACCTCCAAGTGCTCTCTAGGCGTCTTCGCCGGCGTTTCATCTCCCTCAGCCCCTCGGAGAACCAAGGCCAAACGAGACCCACGCCGGGTCAGAGGTCGCAAAGGCACGACACGGTCCAAGGCCCCCGCCGCCTGTTCCCAGGCCGCGACGAGTTCCTCAGTCGTGCCGTGGGCCAGATCCTCAGGAAAGGCCCAAGCTCCGTCAGGAACCTCTCAGGGTCCATCAGGCGCCTGGGACGGAACCAACGATAGGTTCCGTCTCCCTGCGATGGTGAATGGCGGTTCGGAAGTCAAGGCGAAGGAGAAATGATCGGACCATGACATTGGTTCTGTTACTAAATCATCTAGTACCAGATCATTTAACCACTGACCAGAGATATAAATCAAGTCCTGCGTGCCTCCCCATGTGCGAGGGGCCATCATTTATTCGAGTCAGGTCTAAGGCCGTCATGGAAGCCTCAACTCCCGAGCTGCCGTTGATGACAAGCCAACTGACGGCAGGTTGAAGTCCCCCATAACAATAAGTCTGGGGGTCTCAACCGCCACAGCGGCAAGCACCTCCAACAGCTCTGGCAGGGCTGTGGTCACGCAGCAAGGAGCCAGGTACGCGACCAACAAGCCCAACTGGCTCCTATGGCCCCACCGCACATAGAGGGATTCACAGCCGGCAATCTGAGGAACAGTGGCCTCCCTCGGCTCTAGATCTTCCTTAATGACAACCGCCACCCCCCCACCCCTACCTTGGGCCCTCGGCTGATGAAATGCTCGGAAACCTGGAGGACACATCTCAACGAGGGGAACCCCCCCCTCTGGGCCCAACCAGGTCTCCGTGATGCCCATAAGGTCCGCGGACCCCGCCTGAATAAGATCGCAGATCAGGGGGGCCTTGTTAACCACGGACCGGGCATTACACAACATCAGCCAAGGTCCAAGCTCTGAGGATCATGGCCACCTGAGGAACGGGTGGGGCTGGGGGCCGGAGCACGCGATCGCATTTAGACATCGAACACGTGCTCCCAACTCGATACGGCCTCCCCGCCATATCTGCCCCTCCCACTTACCGCATAGATCGAAAAGCCCTCTGAACCTGGAACATCGCCCTCCCCCGCCGCCTTCGGACAAGATAGCAAAGTGCCGCGAACTAGCACAGGGGCTGGATCCCTCCCCGACGGGTTTTCACCCCCACCCGTCAAATCCCTCCCTCCCCTTAAAAACCCCTTATTAAAAAATCTATTTAAAAAACCCCATAAGTTCTTCTTGCTCGCGTGCCACCTCTCTGGGTCCCAAGACCCTTCGTTGAGGTAGGCCCTCGATAACTTGGAGGGCCATTCTTGCGAGGCGGGGGAACCTCGCAATCGTAATAGTTCGGCGGGTGTATATCTCATGGAGCGATAGTCCAGATAGTCGCGGTAAAAGTGTCCATCCTAGGCCGTTCAGAGATGTATCCGTCGTAAACAAAGATCACCAAGGGCCCATAAAAGATGGCCAACCATATGGGTCCAAGTCCGTAGGAGTCCGTGGGACCACAAGAATGAAAAGGTCTCCCACACTCTCCCGGCTGCGCACCGTTACGGGACAAAGCCCCGTACAGTACCGTACAGTACGCAAATTGAGATAACGACGTCCATGCCCTCATGCCATCCATGTCTCCTCCTTGAAGTTGTGGAAGCCATCTCTCAGTTCCAGATGGAGAAGCGACTGAGGAAAAAAGAAATCGACCGCAGATAGCAATTGCGGTGATTATGGCAGGCTGTGGCAAGAACCAGCAATGGGGAGCAATGGGGAGCAAACGATGTTCCGGTCCCCAAGGAGGGAAAAAAGGAGGGAGAAAAGGGGGGGGGATGTCCAAGCCGTACAAGTCCCATCCCGGCAGTCGTGGCTAGCGACGCCCCAAACCGGCAGTCGTGGCTAACAACGCCCCAAACAATGTTCGGGACGCTGCTCAGCCTCGTTGGTATCCTTCCCCGGCCAGAACGGCTGGGGAACAGCTGAGTCACGTCGGGCGTCTTCTCGCGCCCCCCCCTACATGGTGGGACGCTGCTCAGCCTCGTTGGTGTCCTTTGGTGTTGATGTCCTTCCCCAGCCGAAACGGCTGGAGAACAGCTGAGTCGCTGGCGCCTTCTCGCGCCCCCAACATGGTGGCCGCCATTCGCTGCCGTTCGCTGCTTATTAACATACTCCGGCCCCGTACTCGGCAACCAAGAGTCCAATGAGGCCCAAAGACCTCGTTCCCGGCTGCCGAGAAGATGACAAAGCCGGGCCGGAGTACCAGCAGCTAGGCAGGCGATGGGAAGGCATCACGACCCAGGGATTCACCAGCCGCACTCTCCGTGAGTATTCAAAACGCCGCCATAACGCGCACGCGCAGAAGCCAGGTTGACTCAGCCTTCCATCCTTCCAAGATCAGTAAAATGAGGGCCCTGATTGTTGGGAGCAATATGCTGACTCTGTAAACCACTTAGAGAGGGCTGTAAAGCACTATAAAGCAGTATATAACTCTAAGTGCTATTGCTATTTCCAACCATTAGGTCAGGAGAATGGAAACATTTGCTTCAGCACTCCACCCTTTGGAATATTATTTCCCCATGTCAATAGATTGACACCCCTCTCACCCTATCAACCTTCCAGAAAGACCTTAAAACTTAGTTTTATCAACAAGTTAGGGGACCACAAAATAGGGTCCCACAAAATGGTTGAGCTGATTTGTAAGGTTTTTAATAACAGTCGCTTGTGGTTTTGTTTATATTTATAGGTTTTTAATTGTTGTTGTTGTTTTTAATTTATATCCCGCCCTTCTCCGAAGACTTAGGGCAGCTTACACTGTGTCGAGCAATAGTCTTCATCCATTTGTATATTATATACAAAGTCAACTTTTATTGCCCCCAACAATCTGGGTCCTCATTTTACCTACCTTATAAAGGATGGAAGGCTGAGTCAACCTTGGGCCTGGTGGGACTTGAACTTGCAATAATTGCAAGCAGCTGTGTTAATAACAGACAGACTTAGTCTGCTGAGCCACCAGACGCCTGGTTAATGGCTTGGTTATAATTTCAGTCATGCAGCTGCCCATGTCACATACATGAAATGGGCGGCTGCATAATTGCAGCAAATGAATATATAAATAAAATCTGTGGGTACAGTTAAAACATCAGTTTGGTGGAGGATTAAGAGAGAAAGACTGGATGCTTGGCAGCTGCCTGTGGGTTATTGGATGAGAGATAATGATCTAAAGAGGAAATTGTGCAGATGGTAAGATCCATACTTCTCCACAGCCATTAGTAATACCACACCCTAAGTGTACCCCACAGCAGTGTTCTTAATTTCCATATGTTGTGGCCTTTCACATTTTCCGAGTAAAATAAACTTGTACTGTTCAGGAATAATGTAGTCTGAAAGAGACCCATCTTTTATTATCTGTCCATATGGTGGCCAGATTGCTCTCACCAAAACTGTCACTGGGGTGGGATATACCGTAATCTGTTCTAAACTTTCAGGTCTCTTGCAGTATGCAAGCTCTTTACACACTTCCAAGTTCTCTCAATGGGCTTTTTGCTAGTAAGAAGAAGAATATTGTGCATGCCGTGCAAATTTTCATGTGTAAATTAGTCATGACTCTCTGCTGTTGCATCTGCAACTAGATGTTTCCCAGATCAGTATCTGTGCAAAAAAAAAAAAAAAATCCTCCCATTAATAAATAAAGAAATGGACACGAAATACTGAAGATCTAAAATAAGATTCGGAACTAAAATAAAGACAAAAATGTGGGGGAATTAAATGGCAAAAGGCACCTCATAAATTGGCTGTTAGTGAGATAAAAGAGTGCTGGGTTGACTGCTGATGTTTCCTGCAGGAAAGAATGTGCCTGTAAGAAGAGTGGTGTACTTCTGTATTTATTTATTTGGATTTGTAGGATGCCAAATCCAATGATTCTAAACAGCAAACAAAATCAAACCACCATTAAAAATTCTATGAAAATCCATCATTCTATATCAGGGGTGTCCAACCTTGGTCCCTTTAAGACTTGTGGACTTCAACTCCCAGAGTTCCTCAGCCAGCTTTGCTGGCTGAGGGACTCTGGGAGTTGAAGTCCACAAGTCTTAAAGGGACCAAGGTTGGACTCCCCTGTTCTGTATAGAAAAAATTGGGATTAAAATATAGTATCAGCCATGCATTGGAACCATAGATCATTCTGGCCTGTTCAAAAAGGCAGATGTTTAGAGCTTCTGTGAAAGATGTCAGGGTCCCATGAACTGTCGTGTCCCACCCCCACTCCGACGAATGAATCAAGGAAGTCCGTAACAAACTTGGCAACGAAGCCTCTGCAGCTTGCCAAGTTCCTTCGAGGTTTATCAGGGCAGGCAGGAGTCCAAATTGTGACTTCAGCGATAGGGTCCGGTATCAGCAAACTAGATAAGACTTTGCCTGACTCAAGGTTGGAATGCCAACAGCAGGTCCTTTATATAGGCTGTGGGGTGTGGCTCCATGACTCAGCATTTATCCAGGCCTGCCCCACCCTTCCCAGGGTCCTCCCAGTTGAATTGTCTTCAGCTGGATCTGCTGTCAGCATCTGGGAAAGGGAGGGGTCAGAGGGAGTAGGCCCGAGTAATTCCAGCACCTGGCTAGCTTCCTGCTCTGAAGGCTGAGCCAAAGGAACACACGCTGTATGAGTGAGGTTTCTTGGGCTACTCCTTTCACTCCTGGAAACCTCTCTGGGCATGGGGCCAGGGCCGGGGGCTGGAGGCATGACAGGCCGTTCATCTTCATTATCAGACTCGGAGTCTGATAAAAGGCCCGGTTGGAGATGGGAGGGGCCCGGCTGAGGAGAGGAGGGAGGACGAGTCACAACATGAAACGCCAGGAGGGTCATGTTCCAGAAATCAGGATAGAGGAGGGATCCTTCCACATGGCACGGTTTAATTGGTGAGCTCAAGAGCATGCCCACCCTACTTGATTTTACAGGACAAGAAGATATAATAGCTTATAAAATTATCTGCCACAATGTCCTACCTGTCAATGACTACTTCAGCTTCAGCCACAACAATAAACAAGCACACAATAGATACAAACTTAAAGTGAACCACTCCAAACTCAATTGCAGAAAGTATGACTTCAGCCACAAAGTGGTCAATGCCTGGAATGCACTACCTGACCCCCCAAAATTTTAACCTTAGATTGTCTACTGTCGACCTCACCCCATTCCTAAGAGGTCTGTAAGGGGCGTGCGTAAGAGCCCTACCATCCCTGCCCTAATGTTCCCTTTAATTGTATTCATTTTATGTGTTCAATTCATGCTTATACTTATATATATTATCTTGTTCCATGGGCACACTGAGGTGCACCCCCATAACTGTTCACATTCTGGACCATGTGTGGCTTGAAGTGGTCTTCAAAGGCAAACCCATGTAGGATACAGTACAATAATCCAGACAAGAGATGGTTAAAGACTGGGAGCAGAGTCCACGAAGCAGTACGATTGGCATGCAGTAGATTTAGGCAAAAGCCCTCCTAGGTATGGTTGACCCTTGCACTTCCAACAAGAGCTGTGATTCCAGAAAGACCCCTCCCATTACCCAAGTTATGCATAAATTCTGTCTGGGAAAGTGTGACAACTTACACAATTCTGATCTTTAGGCTAAACTTTGTAATCATTTTTCCTTCTCCAAATCCTAAGCCACTTCCAAAGTTGTATTTGGAAACTACAATGGACAATGTGCCAGGAACCTTCTTTAGGCATTCAATTCTGAAAGCACAAGGAAAATTTGCAGTGATGTGTGAGGCTTTTAAATGCATGTACTAGTAAATTTCCCAAGCCAAGGCATAACTCTGAAGGGGCCATCTTCAAAATTTGCCCAATATGGATAGTCGACACTCCCTCCTTAACCTGCTTAGTTCAAATCCATGGCTTGCAGCACCTGATTGGGAATAGAGCCATCAGTTTTTCCTATTCTTTCTAACAGCTAGTATAGTTATGAGTGGTGGTGGCACAATGGTTAGAATGCATTCCTGCAGGCTAATTCTACTGACTGCCACCTGCTAGAAGTTTGGCGGTTTGATCCTGACCGGCTCAAGGTTGACTCAGTCTTCCATCCTTCGGAGGTGGGTAAAATGAGGACCCAGATTGTTGGAGGCAATATGCTGATTCTGTAAGCCACTTAGAGAAGGCCGTAAAGCACTGTGAAGCGGTGTATAAGTCTAAGTGCTATTGCTATTGCTATACTGGTTCTTCTCTTTCTACTTCTTGACATTTCAATGGGACAGAGGAAAAAAGGAAAGAAAGCTAGTGGCACAATTAGGACCAGCACAGAACAGACAGAAATGGGAAGGTGTTTATTACCTACATCCATTTCTCTCTCTTTCAACCACAATGTGAAAATCAAACAGCCAAGAGACAGAATGCGAAGAGCGGGTGTAGGATTTCATCTGTCATGGCTAGCAGAGGAATCAATTAACTCTCTATCCAGCTGTTTGGATAGCCCTCAGCTGGCTAACTGGGTGCATTTCCTTGACTGCAAGGTAATCCAGGGCTCTTTAATGCAACCATGGGGATTTTTGCAACCCAGATACGTTTCAAATTAAAAGGAAACCCACCAGGGCTACCTGACTAGGCTGGTTGGCCAGGTAACAGGGTATGAATTTACAGTATATTAACCCCATGACCCAATTAAGAATGTTGGTGAAAAAGGTCATAGAGGTTTCCTTGTGGGAAGGAGAATCTTAACCAATTAGCTTTTTCATACTCATTCAGAAATCCTACATGTGATGCTGCCTCCTTCACTCAGCCAGTTACCTGTCCGTCAAAGAGTAAAACAGAATGGGGAGAATGGAGGTATCCCAAACATTTTGCTAGAAGGCAAATTCACAGTGAACCCTTAGTCTAGTGAATAGACAAGAGGCCTACATCTCAATGCAATAGCTGTGTTTTAATCAAAACACAGGTCTATGATTCTAATTTCAGTAAAAGTACTGAAACACTTATTTTTAACACAAAAAAAGAAATTGAGTAGCAACTGGAGCAACAACTTGTGCAGAGAATGCGAGTTGGCAAGGGGTCTTCTGCTCAGAACACGGGAAGGAAATTGTTGAATTTGTATGGTCTTGACTATGTTTTGTCAGTCTCAGGATCTTAGGGCTAGAAGGGATCTTGGAGGTCTTTTAGTCCAACCCCCTTCTCAATTTACTGAAATGGTGAGAGGACTGGAAACCAAGTCCTATGAGGAACAGTTAATTTAGCTTGCAGAAAAGAAAACTGAGGGGAGATGTCAGTCTTTATATATCAAAATGTTTGCCAAATGATGTGCATTTGAGAGATGGACTCCTGAAGAGGAGGCAAGAACACCAGGTTGAAATTATGGGGAAGTAAATTCAGTTTAGATATTAGGACAAATTTCTTAATGTTAACAGCTGTCCATCAATGGAACAGATTTCTTCATTAAATGGTAGGTTCCTTTTGAGGTCTTCCCACCAGGCTAGATAATCCAGTTTGCTTTAGCAAATCCTGCATTGAACAAAGGACGGGTCTAGATAACCCCTGAGATCCCTTGCAGCTCTATAGTCCTATGAAATGCATAATCTTCTCAAACAGGAGCAAAATAAAAGCCAGCCCAAACATAACTGCTGGAATGATGCGCGCAATCTGCTGAGCCAGCATGTGGAGTGTATTTCACTAAGAATGCCCTCCAAGTTGGCAGGGGACACTCAGCAGTGAAATAGATTTAACAAGTCAGCAAGTCAGGACAGCTATCTTTCTCATTACAGATGATTTATATTATCTACTCTTTTCAGACATACTGGATTTTTTTCCTCCAATCTGGCATGTTTCCAGATGTATTGGAACTACCATTCCCGTATTCTGGGAGTCACAATCCTTATACATCTGATCTGAGAAAGGTGCTGTACAACGGAGATGGACAGAATGGGATATAATACAAAGAGGAGAAATGTACTAAAATGACAACAGTCCCAAATTCTTTAGTAGCGCCAAAGAAAACAATCCTGATGTGTCTTGGATGAGCTCCATTTTCAAAGGCAGCAGTGACTTCAGTAGAGACAGGTTGATACAATTGGTTAAGGCACCAGGCTAGTAACCAGAGACCGTGAGGTCTGGTCTCACCTTAGGCACAAAACCAGCTGGGTGACCTTGGGCCAGTCACTCTCTCTCAACCTTAGGAAGGAAACAATGGCAAACCACTTCTGAAATTTTGCCCCAAAAACACGCAGGGACTTTGCCTAGGCAGTCGCTTGGAGTCAACACTAACCCAAAGATGTATGTTTTTTAAAAAATCAAACAAAAAATAGTGACTTAAACGCAGCAAGTTCAATCAGAACACAAGTGTGTTTGAAGAAAGTTTCTATTCAAATTGAATTAGGCCTGATGGATAGAGATTTTCCTCTTTGGCACTTAGAATTTTTTTTTCCTTCCCCCATTTTTCTACTCGGACATAATATTGCCTTTTTGCAATAGAGTCTTCTTGCAGTACTAAACATCAAAAATTCTATTACTAAGTGAACATACAAACCTTTTTATAAAAACCTACGTAAATATAGAAGTACATTTAACTGCAGCAAAGATTTATTTTCATGTTTCCCGTGGCAACAAAAATAGCCGGTTGTGTTTTTTTTCCCATATTCATTTGTTTTTTCTTTCTGTATTTCTTTCTAAGCCTTTCTAAACTCACAACGTTGTTTACAAAAATAGATACATAATGTAGTATAATATAATATTCCAATTTATCAAACCGCTGCTAACATCTAGCATTCCAAACAAACATAGCATAAAATATAGAATCCAAATTAAAGTTAAGAAAGCATATAGTACTTTAAAGTCGGGGGAGGGGGAATATCAGATCAGCATGTGTTCAGGCACATGACCACAATTGAGCCACAAATTTATGTCACTATGTTAAGTGAGTTTTGCCCCATTTTTCGAACTTTCTTGCCACAGTTGTTAAGTGACTCACTGCAGTTGTTAAGTTAGTAACATGATGGTTAAGCCAATCTGGTGTCCCCATTGACTGCTTGTGAGAAGACTGCATGAGGATCACATAATCCTGGAACACTGTAGACATCATAAATATGAATCAGTTGCTGAACATCTGAATTTTGATCACAGGACCATGGGAATGCTACAACAGTCATAAGGGTGAAAAATGGCCATAAGCCACTTTTTAAATTGCCACTATAACTTGGAACAGTCACTAAATGAACTGCTGTAAGTCATGGAGTGCCTGTATAGATCTCTGGCAAAACAGAATTCCTCAGTTGTGAGGCCAAGAGGTGTTCCTAACAAAAGATATTTTGGCTATGTTTCTAGTGTCTTCCAGGCCAGGCATCCAATGTCTGGGTGTGTCTTAAAATTGGCAAGATGGTGGACCAAATGTTGCAGTGCTTGTGTGATAATACAAAAGGGGCAGAACTTGCACAGGTGACCATCTTGCTCCCATCAGGGATCACTTCTGATCCAGTCTTTAATCACAGAAATAAAGGGAGGATTTATTGGATTGATTCAAAACCCAAGCAGTTGCATATTGATGCCAATGTCAGGGTTCCAAGTAATACACTCATAACAATCAGAACTCCGAGGCAGGTAGATTCTTCAAAGAACAGTTTTATTGGATATATCACATTGGCACAGGCTGGTGAAAACTGACTCTAAAGGTTCCTGCAGTTTTCACCTAATTAAAAGTAAAAGTTTTCCCCTTTTCCCAAACAAACATGCTCCAATCAGGGTGCTGTCCAGTTGCTTGGTAACATCACTCCTCCTCCTCCTCTCTTCAGCCACCTGTTGGAATGTCCTTGGTTCCCAGGGGAAAGTATTTTGTTTTGGCTGCAAACCCCCAGCTGTCTCTAATTTCCCCTCCCTAACTCTAATCTCCGTTGTGGCAACACCGAAGCCTCAAAGATGGCCTCAGTCAGGCCAACTTCAGAGTTGACAACCTTCAAATAACCTCACCCAAAGCTTTTGAGAAAGCATGTAGCTCTGAATTATCAGGTTTTATCTGCCAGAGGAGGTCAGAGTAGCTTATAAGGGGAGTGGGAATGGAGAGATGAGTAAAACAATCATAATAAAACTGACCGTGGTTAAAAAGAATAAATATAACATGCCCAAAATCATCTTCTCTGCCAAACAGAAGAGCGGATTAAATAACAAGGAAATTTAAAGGCAGTTTGTGTCTTCAGTTGTGTTCTGAAGATACCAACTGGGAAATCAACTATCCATCTCTCAAGGACTACCTCCTCTGACCAGAGATCCTCCTCTGTTTTGGTGAGACAATACCCTAAATTCATGAGGTGATGGCAGCAGAAGCTAGAAAACATTATTTTCCTGTCATGGCTTTATATTCTGGATCAGCCTCTTTTTGGAACTCAGGCTGTCCTCTTGCTGAGGGTTTCAGAAGATACTGAAGACCAAACTCTTCCAACCAGCCTTTGCAGACAATTGCCTGATGTACAAGATACTTATTATTGTGGACTGCAATAATTATGCAATATTAATGTCTTATTACTACGGCTAGCAGTTATTGTACTTTAGCATGGATTATTTGTCTTATGTTATTTTAAGCTGCAGCAACTCTAATAGCTTTGGTGACATACAAATGTAAAAACACTATCATTTCTTGGGAGAGAGGGGTGCTGCCATTGAGAAGAATCTCCTCCTGGCCAGTGCAGTTTGGGACAAGCTCACTAGTGCAGGGGTATCAAACTCAAGGCCCACGGGCCAGAACCGGCTCATGGGGTGCTAAGATCTGGCCCACAGGGCTGCCCTGGAAACAAGGAAGGACTGGTCCGCTGTGCCTCTGCCAGTGAAAACAGAGCTCAGGGTGGGCCGCACACAGACCTCCTGAGCTCCATTTTTGGCTGCGACCATCTCCTGCAACACACTGCCCACAAAAAAGGAGCTTGGGAGGGCCGAGCTACATTTTGGCTTGCAGAGCTCTTGGGCCACCACAGGTGACCCCAACATGAGTGATGCCCACCCTGGCCATACCCCCCTGACCCCCCCAAAGTCAAACACAACCCCAATGTAGCCCTCAATGAAATCGAGTTTGAAACCCCTGCGCTAGTGGGACCAGGAGCAGAAGCTCTTGAGCTGATCTTAAAGCTACACTCAATCAGACTCATCAATTAGACGATATTGGAGAAGACATTCTTTTAAGCATCTGGCTGCTGAACTGTTCTGCATCTCTGATGTAAAGAATAATAAATTACCTCTTCCCACTCATCTTTTCTCTCTTGAAAGTGTCTCTCCAGTGTTATATTTCTCTCACAAGAAAATGCAAGAAGTTCCTAACCTCATTTTTTTGCCTAGTTCCATTCAAAACAGCTTCAGTTGTGTATAAACAAGTACAGCCTGCAGCTCAGCCTAATTGAACAAAACCTTATTGAAACATGGAAGTCCTGCAGACCTTTCAATAGAGTATTACCAACTTTCTTGACACCAATTCACAATTGGAACAGGAAGGCTCATTTGGGAAGTGAATGAGAAGTTGACAATGAGGTCATCTGCCTTTGACATGGACTTCTGCAATCAAGTTCTAATATTTAGAACGATAGTTTCAAGAATAAATATTAATAGTCAAGTTTGCATACTCTTTTTCTTCAGTTGTAAATAATCATTGGGAGGGGAGGGGGAATCCATCACATTTTCTTTTTATAAGTGATCTCCCAGAGTTAGTCAACCGAGATCCTACAGACAAGGAGGCATTAGATGGAATTTTTATTGTTGTGCTAATAGATTTATTATTGCACTGGAGCAACAACCAAAATAGATATTGTAGATTGAGATTTTGGCACGATTTCAGCTACCAGGGATATAATAGCCCAAATAAAATTGGGTGGGATGGGAAGGACAGAAAGTTGCACTATAGCAATAAGAGTTCACAGTTAGCTTACTTCATCTTTCATCTTCTTTGAAAGATGGGGTCCTTTGACCCAAACTCACAAAGAGTAGCTGTTTCCAAAGCTGAGTATGATAGGGTAAGATAGGATGGTAGAGTCTTGGAAGCTAGAAGAAACAATCAGAAGCAATATGTCTAGTCTTCTAGTAAATAGAAGCCATTTTGTTAATGGGCACACCTCCATTTGATTGCATGGCCACAGCCTATTCTCCAAATTCCTAACTGGTCCAGTGCTTGAAATACTGGGAAGAGCTGACCTAAATCCTAGAATCAGTTGGAAGGTGCCAGAGAGACCGTTATTTCTTTCCAATCCAGTTTTGAACTCCTGCTGTTTTATATTTTTTTATTTTAAATATCAATTGCTCCATACCACTGTATCTACCACTGAGTTTTAATTCAGCTGTTTAGTCATTGTTTGGGAATTTTTTTTATGAATTTAAATGAAGTCATAATTTTACATTTAAAACCTATACATGGTATTACTATAATTTAATTTGAACTAGTGCAGTTTTGGGAGATTATATCAAAATACAAAGCTTCAATTCAATTCAATTCAATTGCAGAATTAAAATTGTTTAGGCATCTCTGATATTTTCCAGATTTTTTTTCAGGTACAACTCCTATAATTCCCAATAATTGGTCATAGGAGCTGGGGCTGGTGGGAGTTAAAGTTCACAACATGTATCTGATTCTATGCCACCATCAGATTAACAGAGTTGGAAGGGACCTTGCAGGTCATCTAGTCCAACCCCCTGCCCAAGCAGGAAACCCTACATCTGCCTCTACCTAGGATCGAACTCACAACCTCCTGATTGTGAGGCAAGAGCTCCACCATTATGAAAGTCAAATCCTGGGGAGGTTTGTATTACTGATAAACCATAAAAATATACTGATAAAACTGTAAAAACCTACAATAATGTTACAAAATATAAAAGGGTAGGAGTAATAATAATGATAATGTAAAGCAATCAAACAACATTGCCACCACCACCCCCAATTTTAATAGCAGTGATAGTTGCAGATAATCCCCAAAGGTCCTATGAAAAAGTTGCAATTCCATAACCTTCTAGAAGGATTCTACTCAGGTTCTGGGACAAGGTTGTTAACCAAGCAGGCCCAATTATGAAGAGACAGTGTCTCCAAGTCTCCAACCTTCATATCTTACTTACTGTAGGGAACATGGAATGTTTCCATCTAATTCAAGCACCCTCGGTGGACTACTTCTACCCAGAAAAAGTAATCTGGATACTAGATTAATTACTAGTAACTGTGAGAGGGATCTTGGAGTCCTAGTGGACAACCATTTAGATATGAGCCAGCAGTGTGCAGCAGCTTCAAAAAAAGCCAACACAGTTCTGGGCTGCATAAACAGAGGGATAGAATCAAGGTCACGTGAAGTGTTAATACCACTTTATAATGCCTTGGTAAGGCCACACTTGGAATATTGCATTCAGTTTTGGTCGCCACGATGTAAAAAAGATGTGGAGGCTCTACAAAGAGTGCAGAGAAGAGCAACAAAGATGATTAGGGGCCTGGAGACTAAAACATATGAAGAACGGTTGCAGGAACTGGGTATGTCTAGTTTAATGAAAAGAAGGACTATAGATGATAGCAGTATTCTAATATCTCAGGGGCTGCCACAAAGAAGAGGGAGTCAAACTATTCTCCAAAGCACCTGAGGGTAGAACAAGAAGCAATGGGTGGAAACTGATCAAGGAAAGAAGCAACTTAGAACAAAGGAGAAATTTCCTGACATTCAGAATAATTAATGAGTGGAACAACTTGCCTGCAGAAGTTGTGAATGCTCCAACACTGGAAGTTTTTAAGAAGATGTTGGATAACCATTTGTCTGAAGTGGTGTAAGGTTTCCTGGGCAGGGGGTTGGACTAGAAGACCTCCAAGGTCCCTTCCAACTCTATTATTATTATATTAACTGTGGGCCAGGCCACTTAGTACTTTGTAGGGTAAAAATTGTTCACAGAAACCTCTTGGAAGCCAGGTGCCTTGTTGTGACTATTGTGGCTTTCAGTCACCAGTTCATAGTTGTTGCATTTTACATGAACTGCAGTTCCCAAAGACTCTTCAGGGCACATTGAGGTACTCTAGCTTTAGTGCTTGTAATTAATCCAATAAACAAAATGGTGAAATTCATGGCATGACAATCCACAGAAAACTCTGAATATTCATCCCTCTAAAATGTATACCAAACGGCTGTTTCCTGTGCCAGGAAAATATCCACCAGCACTGAAAGAAATCATACAACAGGCAGGGATTAAGGGCCAATGCATTTTTCTTTTCCTAGCCAATGGCCCAAAGTGATAAGGTTGGGTATTAGTTTACTACTGACCTGCTCTTATCCCTCCAAGAGAACTAATAGACATATATGTACTGTAATGATAGTCCCAAAGGTGGTTTTTCAAGAGGCAACTGGACTTTCTGGTCTTTCCCCACCATCCAGGATGATGGAAGATGAGAAGCAAAATATCTTCAATGAAAAACCAGAAAGTCCAGTTGCCTCTTGAAAAATCACCTTTCGGGCTACCATGACCTGGATGACTGAGAATATCCATAAACATTTCCTGTAATGCTAGAAACCAAGGACAAACAGTTGCAGAGAACAGCACATTCTTTGATGCCATGGAACTATCAGCAAGGACTTCACTCTTGGCTTTGAGAACCATACAGATGCCCTGAGGGAACTTCACAGAGGGAATCAGGAAAATGGCATCTTCCAACTGCAGATGATTTGGTACCCAGAGGAAAAGAATAAACTATGGTATATTTAAAGTATGGAAAGTAGGGACTTAAATCACAGAGTTGTAGCTCCCGTCTTGACCTTTTGACCCTTTTAACCCGAGGACACTCCTGCGAGGAACAAAGCCCAAAATTAGCTTGCATAGCATAGCACAAAGTCATTCTTAGCTCTCCTGGACAAAGTTGCTCATGACCAGGTGGGGGCCTTGACCCACAATTGGAGAACATCTCCCCATGAATCATTAGCCACGTTGGTTGGAAATTTTTGGAGCCATAGCTGTCATTTTGGGGAAAGCTGTCATATATGTGTATTTAGAAGTATTCTAAGCAGGATGCATCAGATGGAAGCTAGAATGTTAGAACTGCACATTCAGATCTCTGACCATCAATCTGGATAGGCTAGACATTTGAGTAGGCTGAGAAATCTATTTCTGTTTCTACTCAGTCTTTCTCAAAAGGCTATTAGGAAGGCCAAAAAAAGCACATAGGACATCTCTGAATTGAGCCAATTGAGCTCCAAATTGTGCATTTAACAAGAAACATCTTGTGCCATTTTACTTCATTTTTAGTCTTATTCATAAGACAGTCCTTGGTTATGATGAATTTTTCTACCACGTGCAAACTTAGGACTGCTTAGATGATAAATGTAATTCAAACAAATTTACATTATTAATAACCAGAAGAAATAATTCTTAGTTGTAATTCACAGCTCAAAAGGGGTTCTTTTGCTCAATGCTACAACAATTCACATTTAAGTGAAATTATAAGCAAGGGGTTGGCACAGGAATTAATTCACATTTCCCATCTGTGTTTATTTCCCTCTTCATTGCTAAAGAACAACTGTTTTTCTTTTTTCTGGAGGGTTCATTAATCTTAAGTTTGATTTAAAGGATATTTACACTTTAATTATTAGACAAGAACAAAATTATTTTTCATCTGCGGCCTCATGAATAAATAAGTTGCTTTTTATTTAAATTCTGATATCTTAATAGGTTTGCATTTGCTTATTTTCATGCATGTGAGAGCAAATATAATTATTACTTCTGGGTTCTTTATCCTAGGGTGTCCCCACCCCCCACCTCTACAGAGCAATAATGTTCTCAACATAATCCTTAAAAGATTTCTGTTTCAAGGAAATGCAGTAACAGTATCTCCAGACTTTAAATCTGAGGCACCATTTTTCCTCCTCAGTTAAAGTAGTCACCTATTTTACTTTTAATAATAAAGTTTATTTTAAACCATTGTTCCCTTGCAAATATGGGTAGACCAGTGGTGGGATTCAGCCAGTTCGCACCACTTCGGGAGAACCGGTTGTTAACTTTCTGAGCAGTTTGGTAAACTGGTTGTTGGAAGAAATCATTAGGGCAGAGAACCGGTTGTTAAATTACTTGAATCCCACCACTGGGGTAGACCAAACACTATGGTGTCCCAAGGCACCATAGCCAAGGGCAGGTTGTAATCCAGTCACCCTTGAATGCTAGGATATCCAGCATGTTTCCTAACTCAAAGGGTAGGAAGCAAATCCTGGGGACTAGATGGGGGAATTCCATGCTGGAGGGGGCTGTTACATTAAAGGCAGACATCACCTCTCTTCTCCCCCCACCCCGGGTCTCTGGTCTCCAGCCAGCCATCTTTTTTGCTTATCATATTGAGGTATTAAGTATTGGAGCACATAACACCACACATGGCACTGTAAGGCAAAATCACAAAACTGTGTCTCACTTATTTTGGCCATGTCATGCGTGGGGAGGGGAGAATTCACTGGAGAAAACAATTACATTTGGAAGCGTTAGCGGTAAAAGGAAACCAGACCTCCAAAGAGCACAGCGGCTGAACACCACCAAAGCTGACACCAGCCAGAACACGGAACATCTCAAAGCAATAGTGCAAGATCAGAAGACGGTGAGAGGCTTGGTCCATAGGGTAGCCCAGAGTTGGACATGGCTGAATGGATATCATCATCATCATCGATGTATTATTCTAATTGTGTTCCTTTGTCCTTGTTTATTTCTTGTTCTATTATTTTACTTCTGTTTTGTTTACACTCTTCAGGGTTTTTTTTTTCCTTTTTATTATTTTTTTCTATTTATTATTAATTAAAGTGAAAATGTTACCTGTGTTTATTTAAAAGCCACGTGCTTCTAGGCAGTATGTTTTATTATATCTTAATCATTTATTGGTTTGATTGCTGAACAATTTATTTGTTGTTTTTCCAAAATTGGAAATCTCAGGTGCATTCTCTATAGGAATTCATCATTCTCCACTCTCTAATACACATATATCCTACTCATACATATATAATTCTCTTTATAATATATATTTATTATATGTAGCACACAAACATACCCAAGAACTCCAAAGTATAAACCCCTTAGGGATGAAAGAGTTATTGTTATTGATTAATGCTGTAAATATATTACAATATTTTATTACCACACAGAACGCTAACACTGCTTGTAAAATTTGAGGTACAATGTATGTATTAATTTGTATGTTGTCTTTTGGAATACAGCTCTAATAAGGCATCTACCATTCTAAATCTTTAAAATATAAGAGTAAAAGAAAAATTCAACAAACAGAGAAGCAGAAGAGCACAATTAATTGGACTCCTTGTGCAAACCTCCTAAGGTCTTATTATAATTATAAGGCCTTGGATTTTAAGAGCAGTAACAATGGAGATATTCAGACCGCAATTGCCCTCCGGAGCATGGTGAATAATTAATTTAACATACCTCCTATTCTATTTCTGCTTGTACTATCCATCATGAGACAAGACAGCCTTTCCAAATCTGGTGGCTCTCCAGATGTTGGCAACTACAGTTCCCATCAGGAGGCGATTGTAGCCTTATGTCTCCAAAAGGCAAAGAGCTGAAGAACTCAGATTGTGTAATCATTAGAACCTCCAAATCTAACAAATTGTCGGAGACCCAAATAAGACTGCAAGCCAGCAGCGTCATTCTGTCCTGCACCATCTGTTGCCTGAAGGCTACTGTGCACAATTACAGAACCAGCAAAAACAAAAGAATTTAATGTGGAAAAAAGGCGCTGGATAGAGAAAAGGTCCAGAAAAATAATCCGTATGATGTGGCTTCTAGAAAGAACTTGTTGACACTGCTTCAGGATCCCGTATCTCACATAGAATTGATCTCTCTAGGATATGGTCTCCAGTGACATTTATTGGCGGTCCCTTGTCACCAAAATTAGAAGAAGAGTGGAGTCCAAAGACTGGGTTTCTCTCCTGCATCATCCGACTTATGGAAAAAGGCACAGTTAGCACTTCTAGAAATTGAAATTGAATTGCTCTGGAAGATATTTCTGATCTGAGTAGATGCCATTGTGTTGTTGTACTGTGTATTGTCATCACAGCATTGTTAATGCTTTTGAGGTTGTTCTGCTGTAATCTATCCTGATTATAATAGTATATAAACGGAAACAAAAACTTTCAAAATGAATCACCAACAGAAAGCAGACATAGCATTCTGCTGGGGATGGGGGGGGAGAGATTGAATATTCTTTCGCATGTTATTTTCAATTTTCTGCTTAAAGTATGACCTCCAGCTGCAAAATAAGCAAGAGATCTAACAGATAAGCAGTTTTGGATCAATAGAACCTAGCTGGATGGGAGTGCTCTTTTCATAAAGAATCCTCACAGCCCCAAGAAAGCCCTGTATCTTAGTGTGCACTAGCTGTCCGTACGTAAGTTTTACTCCGCACTTTCTTATGCATTGATCCTAGAAGGAGGGCTAACTTCTGAATTCCCTTTCTATAAAGATTATTCAGAGTGACCCCAAAGAAATCCACAGTTAAAACAGAAATCAGAACAGAAATAATGCCATATGAAAAACAAGAATAAAAGCAGATTTTAAGTGAGTGCAGACTTCACGATTTAAAATGGCACCAATCAGAAGTAATATATGAAATATGAGAAAGATTGTTAAGTAGAAGTGGGAGCGGAGTTGTGTGGTCGGGAGGAGGGAAGGCAGAGTCTGTGAGAAGAAAACTTCAAAGGGCTGCTATGCTCCATCAAGAAATTTGTCTAACCTTTGGCAAAGAGAGGAGAAAGAGAACAAAATTATAAGAGATGGGAAGTTATGTTTGCAAAAAAGAAATCCCTAGAACAGTATTTCTCAACAATGGCTACTTTAAGATGGCTCCCAGAATTCCCCATCCAGAAAAAGTCCATATATCTTAGCCAAGATTGAGAAAGACTGCCCTGAGGATTGAAATAAGGAGCAAACTCAAACCATCCCTCCTTACATTCCTTAATATCTATTATTATAACATCAGAACAACTAGACACAAGGACAGTTTTTTCCTGAAAGCCATCACTCTGCTAAACAAATAATCCCTCAACACTGTCAAACTGTCCACTAAGGCTGCATTACTATTACTATTAATCTTCTCATCATTCCTATCACCCATCTCCTCCCACTTACAACTGTATGACTGTAACTTGTTGCTGTATCCTTACGATTTATACTGATTGTTTCCTAGTATGATTTGATTGCTTATTTGTACCCTATGATTATCATTAAGTGTTGCACCTTATGATTCTTGACAAATGTATCTTTTCTTTTTGTGTGCACTGAGAGCATATGCACCGAAGACAAATTCCTTGTGTGTCCAATATGCTGACTCTGTAAAGCACTGTAAAGTGGTATATAAGTCTAAGTGCTTTTGCTATCTAGGAAGCCCTGAAGCCGTGATGGCAAACCTATGGCACTCAGTGCCCTCTCTGTGGGGACGCGAGTTCAGCTCTGCCACGCATGTACGTGCGCCTCCCAGCTGGTCTTCGGGTCTTTGCCATGCATGCACAGGGGGCAGGGCACATGCATGGGGCTGCATGCACATCCTCAGGGGCGGGGTGCATGCATGGGGGCCACACACATTGCATTTTGGTGGTTTGGGCATGCACGTGCATTCACACAGACATGCACATGTTTTGGGCACTCAGTCCGGAAAAGGTTAGCCATTACTGCCCTAAAGTTTCATGAAGCTAACTAGAATAGGAACCCACGATCAGGGGAAGATTACACTGAAAACACCAATTTCTGGAAAGTAGGGAAAAGGAGAAAAATCACACGCACCACAAAGTATTATAAATGGAGAGGTATAAATTTCACAGGTCAGTTCTTTTTAAAACATTTTCAAAAGCTGTCTGCGGCAATATTTAGCATTCTGGCTGCAGGCTTTAGTCTGTCGGCAACTGGAAAGCCGATTAAATCCTGTTTCCCTGGAATACTTCAAAGTTGCTCTAGATGAGATGAAAACTTGGTTTCTGAATGAAGGAAAAAATAGGAAATAGAGGCTGATATTTTGAGCAATATTTGAGGAACTCCTGAAAACCAAGAAAGGTCAATCAGATTATCGGTTGGCCAAATGTCATTTGAAATGTGTAACAAGTCATTTTATCCCTTTTGAAGTTTTGGTCCAATGGAAGGTGTTTCTGACAAATTTATTTTACCAGCATTTATGTATAAGATTGATTTTATTTTTATTAATGGCACTCTGGCCAGAAGGGCCAATTCTTGAATCTATAAACTGTACACACATGAATAGGTATAAATTTCACACACACACACAAACATTCTGGCTGAGGGTATCTGCTGTGGGTCAAAAAAGTCAAGATGGCAGGGAAGCCATGACCACACAATTGCAGTCCTTTTAGGAATGGGGATTTGATCACAAGACCCTTAACACACCTGCCGTGGGTACACAGGTACATGCAATATTTTTATTATTATGGTTGACCACACGATCACCCAGGTATGTTTAGACTGGACTTGGCAATTTTACCCACCCTTCAAGCCCTTCCCAAGATCTTGAGATACTGTGTTTCCCTGAAAATAAGACCCTGTCTTATATTTTTTTGAACCCTGAAATAAGTGCTTGGCCTTATTGCCATGCATTCAAAAGCCCGATTGGGCTTCTTATCAGGGGATGTCTTATTTTGGGGAAAACAGGGCAGGTGTTATCTGATGGTGTTAAAAGTATTATCACAGGATGTAAGCTGTTCCAAATAAAACTATCTTTTGCAATTGATGGATGATGCTAGTGGTGTTGAAGTGCTGCAATAGTATTCAATAGTAATGCACCTATTACTATTGGTACTAATTTTGTATCCTTTTGTCACTGTTGTTCTACTAAACACCTTTTCTTCCAATAGACCTTCAGTTGCTGGCCCTGTTGCTGAGCCAATAGTCTTAAATCCTGTAGCCCGTTCAACACCAGATGTCCAAGAAGTCCAATACCTATGGACTTAGGGGATGATCAATTCGGTATGGGATTCTGTAATTATATCCCACCATATTGTCTATGGGAGAGACACTTTTTTGCCTGGCTTCTCTAATGAGACTTATTCTGTATGGGTGAATTTCTGGCATGGCTCTCATCTTCCTCAGAGCACATAAGCCCAACAACCACGTCAAGGTACTGCCTCACTGAGGGATTTGTCTATGGAGATTCTCAGTCATCCAGGTCACAAGGGTCACTGAGTGGTATAAATGGGTGCGGAGCCTTCTTGGAATTCCTGAAAGGACTGTGTTGTAGACTGGAGATAGATGGTGTTGTATCCCTTCCCCTCTGTTGAGAGAGAGCTGTTCAATTTTGACATAGATGGCCTTTTTGACCCCCTCTTTCAAACCAATGGTGCTCTCTGTCCAAAATGTGGGCTTTGCTGTCTTCAAAAGAGTGGCCTTTGTCTTTTAAATGCAGATGGACTGCTGAATCTTGTCCTGATGGACTTGTTCTGCTATGTTGTGCCATGCATTTATGAAGTGGCTGTTTTATTTCCCCAATGTACAGATATGCACATGTGCTGCATATACCACATTGTTCAGTTTGTGTTTGCCCAGCTCCAAACAACTCTCGGTAGTTGCAGATAAAAGAATGTTAATTGCTGAAATGCTACTGCATAAGCAAAAATGTTACAACCTAAATGTCAGTTTTGGACATTCCTTACAGTCCCCAAACTATATATCAGGTTGTAGAGCAACAATTAGTTCACTTGAATCGCCAACTAACTACATGTAGAAAGATTTCGGTTCACAGGATTTGCTTTCTCAGTTCGCAACTGCAGTGAGAAAAGGATTATTTTCTAAATAAAATTATATATCATATTGGAACAAATCCCCCAGAGGATCTTGCTGTGTTTTACAAATGAAAAAAATACAATAAAGCCACATTAAACTGTATTTCATTAAAAAGGTGCTAAAATTATTTATTGCTGCACAATGCTTATCAAAATGTGAGAAAGCTGTACGGAAGGGCTTACAAGGTGGAAGAACTGCACCCAAAAAAAAAATAGAAACAGGAAGATTAATGTAACAGGAAAAGAATTAAAGAGAAATGTATTTGTTTGTGGTTTTTTTTATTTATTTATTTATAGGGCACCTCTCTTACTTTCCAAATTATGTACATATTGATGAATTTCTGAGGAAACAAATAATTCAAACTCTTTATCAGGGTCAGACTCAGATGGTGATGGCATAACGTTGGCACACTCAGCTTAAGATTTTGAAAGGCAACAACCAGGCCCATTAAACCTAAGAAGTCTATCTAAGGTTTTTTTTTTTAATGGATGGATGCATATCAAATTCATATGGCTGCCCATCTAAAATTATGTCTCTGGGTGGCTTACAACAATTAATTAAAACAATAAATATATAAAACAATCATTAAAAAATGTAAACACAGTTGTTATTAAAGAAAGAAAGAAAGAAAGAAAGAAAGAAAGAAAGAAAGAAAGAAAGAAAGAAAGAAAGAAAGAAAGAAAGAAAGAAAGAAAGAAAGAAAGAAAGAAAGAAAGAAAGAAAGAAAGAAACCCGGTAACTACAAAGCCAAAATGAGCAGGCAACCATTTCACAATGGCTGCGATGGAGGGCAGAGCCCCCAATTAATTCCCCACTTACTGTCAAAGCAATATCAAGATGTATTTTTCTGCTCTATTTCCAGGGTATGCTTTTCCATATTATGTCACCTTCAGCACTCTGATGTGTTCTGAATAAAGTTGTGAGCTAACCCCAGGAGCTTACTGCCTATTTTCAAGAGGCAAGAATGTTCCTTTAAAGAGTCAGTATTTACTTTCTTCTGCAGTATCTTTTACAGCTAACTTTACCAGGAATGCTTTGGTAGTAAAACATAATACCTGACTCACTACAATCTCCAATTTGCAAATAGAAGGCTGCTGGTTCAAAACCTGGCAGAACCTGGCAGATATTTTTTTTAATTACTATTTTCTTTCCCTAAGCTTCTTACTTTTCCCTCGGCTTTTAAGTAGTAGTAGTAAACCATTTTGCTAATTTTCCAGTTACATGAGATAGAATGACTTTCAGCCTCAGCTCCTAAATAGGCTTGATAAGCCTATTTATATGGAGACCACATTGAATTTGGTGGCATATTTGTTATCGTTAAGGAGAAGAAGACCCCACATATTATCATTAAGTCCCTTTTTCTAAACTAGTGGTCCTATCCTTGGGTTTGGATGACAGAATCATTTTGTATGCCTTGGATTCAGGCTGCTGTCACGAAATACCAGGCTTGTATAGAAAAAATTCTGCAATCATCCAAAACGTAATGAGGTTGAGGTCTGTGGAAGACCAAGTACAGTGGAACTTAATTAGATAGCAAGAAGAACATAAACGAATTTGAGTTTCGGGTCCTGCACTAGCCACAGAAAGTTGCTGCAAAAATATATGTGAGACTTTGACAGTGTTCAGAATTACAGTTCATCTTTATTTTCTTTTTATTTTGTCAAGCATATATAAGATAACAAGTAAAAGTATAAACATAATATGAATACATGAAAAGAGTAAGAGTAAAAAGGAATATTAGGACGAGGATGGTAGGCACACAGGTGCACTTATACACGCCCCTTACAGACCTCTTAGGAATGGGGTGAGGTCAACAGTAGACAATTTAAAGTTAACGTTTTGGGGGTTTGGGGAAGAAACCACAGAGTCAGGTGGTTACATTAACCACTCTATTACTGAAATCATATTTTCTGCAATTGAGTTTCGGGTCCTGCACTAGCCACAGAAAGTTGCTGCAAAAATATATGTGAGACTTTGACAGTGTTCAGAATTACAGTTCATCTTTATTTTCTTTTTATTTATTTTGTCAAGCATATATAAGATAACAAGTAAAAGTATAAGCATAATATGAATACATGAAAAGAGTAAGAGTAAAAAGGAATATTAGGACGAGGATGGTAGGCACACAGGTGCACTTATGCACGCCCCTTACAGACCTCTTAGGAATGGGGTGAGGTCAACAGTAGACAATTTAAAGTTAACGTTTTGGGGGTTTGGGGAAGAAACCACAGAGTCAGGTGGTTACATTAACCACTCTATTACTGAAATCATATTTTCTGCAATTGAGTTTGGAGCGGTTTACCTTGAGTTTGTATCTATTGTGTGCTCGTGTATTGTTGTGGTTGAAGCTGAAGTGGTCCTTGACAGGTAGGACATTGTGGCAGATAATTTTATGTACTACACTTATGTCAGACTGAAGTTTCCTCTCCCTTTCTTTTTTTTTAAAGCATATTGTGTACTACATATAATTGTTTAAGGTTTTTCTTGTTCAGCATACAGTTTCTAATCTAATAATGATTTGTATAGTTTGCAGATATATCTGTTAATCATTGCTATTTACATGCAAGGTTTTTTAAGCGTATTTAACGCTTAGGCTTTTAGGCATCAATTCAAAGCCCTATATGACTTGGGACCAGATTATCTGAAGAACGTCTTTTCTGGTTCACATCTACCTGATTCACCAGAGCATGGAGACAGGGAATGTTGCAGGATCCCTCTCCTAAGGAGGTATATCTACTGGGACCAAGAAAAAGAAGGACCTTGTCTGTGGTGGCTCCCTCCCTTTGGAACTTCATCCTTGTGGAGATTAGATTGGCCTCTACTTTGATACTCTTTTGCAAGGCCCTGAAGACTTGGTTTTGCAAAGGGCATGGGGAACCCAGGGTGATATGAAGCCCCTCAACTGGCTTGCTTCTTTGAATGTTGTCATCAGGAGGGTGAGGGCATCACTGTTTTTATTGTTTTTATATTAGGTTTTTAATTTTTGTAAGCTGCCCAGGGTCACTAAGAGTAAATGGGTGGCCATACAAATGTTCTTAAATAAACAAATTTAAAATATTCAGTAAGCCAATGCAAGACAACAGAAAAGCCAACTATGACCCCAAGGGCCTAGAGCATCTCGGATTTGGATTTCAAGGTTGGTCTCACACAAGATCTGCAAAGGGGGGAAAAAAACATTAAATGGTCTGATCCAGTGATGATATTGAGCTGGTTCTACCCGGTTCGGGAGAACTAATAGTGGCAGCAGTGGGAGGCTTTGCCCACTCACCTAGACGTCATCACAGAAACTCTGTGCATGTGCAGAAGGCTTGCTCACATTTGCAAACCGGTAGCAAAGGTAAGTGAATACCACTACTGTGTTGTGACCCAGGCCCAAGTAGGTAGTAATAAACTTAGTCCGTGGAAAAACAAACGTTATTCGAACAGCTGCTAATTACTTCATTCAACTCAAAGTAAAACAAATGCTTCCCAACACAAATTCCTCAGTTATCTCACAAACCTTAGTCCAATTAGGCAAAATGCCAAAGGCTCTTCCTGGCAAACGTCCAGAAGCCACAAAAACAGAGACGTATACGAAGCAGAAGATGAAGCAGAAGACGCAACTACAATGTTGTTTTCCGGCAAAGCTGAAACACCAGTGCTGCTCTGTTTTAAGCCTTATGGGAGGGGCCAATCATCTCTTGGCCCTACTCCCGAGTTGTCCTCTCTGCTTGAGCTGCTCTTGCCTTCTGGCAGCTCTTCTCATGCATGCATTAGGAACAGACTCCTCCTGCTCCTCTGCCTCACCACTATCAGTCTCTGGAGGCTCTGGAGTCCGCACCTCATTCCCTGATGGCCCTGGCCTCACCTCATCCTCATCGCTCCATTGCCAGCTCCATAGGTGGCTGACAGACCACAACATACTGGTCTGATCAGATGCTTTATGGATCCTGATAATTTTCTTTGGGCAAATGGAAACTTTTCTAATGGCAAAGTAGAAAAACTCAGTTTTAGACCTGACCAATCTCTGGTACAAGGAAATAACCTGAGTCTGGAGAAGATGGCTTTGGGAGACTTCTTCTTCCCACCTGCTGATTCTGGACATCTCTCTGGTTTAATCAAAGAAATTCATCAGCTGGAGCAGATAAAAGAACATTCAGATCAACAATGATATATGACCAAAAGTGAATGTGACTGACCATGAGTACAATCTCAGATTTCGACATACACACTAATGATAAGAGTTCCAAAGGTGTTTCTTTGCAATTATTGCACCCATAGATTCTATCCCAGCAGCCATGTTCAGGATGATTGGGATCATTCTTGAGAAAGACAAAATTATAGAGGATTATTTCTCCCAGATATCTGTGGTTGGCCAATGTACCCCTTAGTTTGATACTCAGATACTCTTTGCTGCAGAAATATACTGCTAAGGGGCATTGACTTTTTTACTGAACTAAAGGACACATTCTGGTGAGAGAAAAGTTTCCTGAGGATAGGCTCCAGCATGTCTCCGAAAGCTCAGAAGACTAAACGTGTGATCCCAGTAACTGACCCAGAGTGGATCCTAAAAGAAAGGAGCTGGAATTGTAAAGCAAAATACAGTTTGGTCTGGAGAATGATTGTCAATAGGCAGAAAGCAAGACTGAATTTCACCTGATTTTTCTTCTAGTAGTAAATTACATTCACTGGGTACCAATACTTTAACAAGGGTGAGTTGTGGATTCTGCAGGCCCTGAGGAGTACTTAGCCTTAGGAGAGGTTGGAATGTCTACTAAAAGGTTTAATTTTGTTCCAAGGTCCATACCAAAGAAAAGCTACATTTCCACTGGTACCACGTTCCCTTTTTTCTATAGCAAAAAACACAGCTTGCCAGTCTCTGGAGCCAGTATTCAAAACACCAGATTCATATTTTTTTGCACTTTCTCCTTCCCAGAGCTTGAAAAACACAGCATTGCAATCTTGACAGGCTACAGAAAATAATTGGTCTCCATGTCTTTTATCTCAGAAGTAGCCATTCTGGCATTTATAAATCTCTCTCTCTGTCTTTTTTATTTCAGTCTCTTTTCCCACATAGAATACTTTCTTCTCTCTTCACTTTCCTTGTCTAGGCATCTATCCTTAAATTTCATTCCTCCCCTCTGAATATTCTCATTTTTGCCTCTTTCCTAGCAAACACACTCAAACTCACCTGGTGCAGTATAACTAATGTAGAAAACTGACCTGTGCTAAGCATATTTTTCCTTTTAATATTTTTCCATTTACTCTTTGCGTGACCTATTCCGTCTTGTCAATTTGCATAACATTTATTTCCCACAGCTAAATACAGCCAAGCACAACATGTTATGTTTTTGTATTATTGATATATACAGCTTTTCTTATCCCTGGAAATCCTGAAAATTGTATTTTTGTGAGGGAGTTCATGCTCAGGTAACCGAAACCCTCTGAGATATTAAGATTTTTTTAAGGAAGCCAGAAAACAAACAAACTAACTATCTATCTATCTATCTATCTATCTATCTATCTATCTATCTATCTATCTATCTATCTGTAAAACAAATATTTCAGTTAAACTAGTGAAATGATAAACAGAGTGTCCATATGATATCTCATTCCCCATGTTTTTCACAAAACAAGAAGTTTGTGTTTTTCTGCTAGAGATTTGAATAGCTCTTTGCCCCAGTTGACATGTTACTCTTCCAATACTTCGTAAAAGTTTCATGTCAAGATCAATATAATGATCGACACATTTCTTCCTGAGATATTTTCTGCATCATTTATATGCTGGAGTAACTAAAGTGATCAAGGTCCCTCCAGTCCCCTAATCATCTTTGTTGCTCTTTTCTGAACTCTAGAAAGAGTGCAGAGAAGAGCAACAAAGATGAGTGGGAGCTGGAGGCTAAAGCATGTGAAGAACAGTTGCAGAAATTGGATATGTCTAGTTTAATGAAAAGAAGGACTAGGAATGACATGATAGCAATGCTTCAATATTTGAAGGGCTGCTATAAGGAAGGGGCGGGGTCAACCTATTCTCCAAAGCATCTGAAGGCAGGACAAGAAACAATGGATAGAAAGGATAATCAAGGAGAGAACCAACCTAGAAGGTTGAAATTTCTAAGGAGAAATTTCTTGACAGTTAGAACAATTAAGCAGTGGAATGACTTGCCTCCAGAAGTTGTGGGCGCTCCAACATTGGAGGTTTTTAAGAAGAGATTGGACAACCATTTGTACGAAATGGTACAGGGCTTCCTGCCTGAGCAGGGGATTGGATTAGAAGATTTCCAACTCTGTTAATCTGTTAAAACAAAAGTAAAAAATTGAGCTTACGCATCCTTTAGCAGTGGATTTGCTGACAAGTTCTGCTGTCCCACAGCAAGCAGAAGGCTATATTTTCATCACCTCTGTTGTAGAAGGATTAAGAAGTTGTGCTGGATGCTGGTGTTAATTAGTCCATAAAATAAATGCATCATTATCTCATAAATAATTTTTTCCCCCTCAAAACAATTTTTGGGAGGTTATACACTTCCCTCCACAAAAAAGCAGTGCATAGCTTTCTTTCTTCATCTACATCCTGCTATCTCTAGAGCAGTTTGCTCTAACCCGATGCCCTCTAAATTCCATTGGGAAAGATTGGTTTTGAAGCGTATATATTTAAAAAATATAAAAACAAGTGAAGAAACTCTGCTTGGTTTGAAGCTCTCGGGACATTCTGCAAATGATAGTAATCCCAATGCATTCAGAGGGTGGCAAATTGGGAAAGTAGAAATCAAGTTCTTTAGTTTTATGGCTTATGAAAATTTGTTAAAATTACTTCTATAAACTCCCACGTCTCAGCACTAGATACGTACCCCTCCCCATTCTTTTTTTTTTGTTGTTGTTTACATTTATACCCCGCCCTTCTCCGAAGACTCAGGGCGGCTTACAGTGTATAAGGCAATAGTCTCATTCTATTTGTATATTTTTACAAAGTCAACTTATTGCCCCCCCAACAATCTGGGTCCTCATTTTACCTACCTTATAAAGGATGGAAGGCTGAGTCAACCTTGGGCCGGGCTCGAACCTGCAGTAATTGCAGGCTACTGTGTTCTTAATAACAGGCTTTACCAGCGTGAGCTAAACCGGCCCTTTTACATTCTTGCTAAATAAAATGGAATTAAATGATATTCCCCATCAACAAGAAGATACATCTTCCATGCCTTTCATGGGGATAGGCTTATTATGTCATTGGCACTGAATCACAGTTTATAGCACTAATGTGTGGTTCCAAATGAGATGGGAGAGAAAAGGCCCAAAGTGTTCTCCCATGGAAGAGGAAAAAGGCTGCTGCCTTTAGAAGCCTTTTATCTCTTCCACCCACTGAGCCGGTTATACTTAAGAGGAAGATGAAGCCCATTGGCTCAGAAAGGGTGACTGAGAATGCCATTAGCTTTTTATTAGCTGGAATGACTATATTGGGCTGCAGCTAAGCAGGAAATCTCTGTCTGGAGGAGACAGTTGTGCTTTTCACCTTGCCATTGTTGAGCTGGAAGTGACGTGGTACAGGAATGACACAGGAGCTGTACCTCCTCATTCAAAGCTCTCCAGCCGGGAAAAGGGTGAATCCCATCAGTCAGTCCCCTAAATTACTAATGGGAGTAGAATCTGTACCTGAGATGCAGGAGGGAGGGGTTCTTTCCCAAGGAGCTAAGAGACATATCAGGCTTGAGGGTTTGGTATGCAGAAAGAAGCCGAGGAGGGATCCTCCCTAAACCTTCATAGGATGTATCTGATAGTTATACAAAAGGTGCTTTAGTCTGGCAAGATTCTTGTCAATGGACAAACAGCAATAAAGAAAGACAACAGCAATGAAGACTTACTCTGAGAAATTCATCGCAGTCATTCTTGGTTCCTTGAGCCTGACGATGACAAAGTGAAGCACTCAAAGCTCAGCCCCCAGAACTCTCCTCACAGAGAGGACCTCGTGTTATCTTTGCTTTCTTGGGGACAAACTTCCAGGAATTTTTCTGCAGCCATCACACCAGCTAGGAAAGCAAAAATGTTTGGTGGAGAGAATGGGAAAAAGATTCAATAAGAAAAAGTAAGCTCCTAATAATTGCTGAAGGACTTCCAGGATAGAAACTCCTATGAAGAGATGTTATTGTTGTAAAGGGCATTGATGTGAGATACTAAAAAGGGTAAAACTCTTCACTCCACCCTTTGTGGAAGAAATGACTCCCTATTTGATCTTCTCCTATTGATTTGATCTTCTCTTATTGAGGGCCATTTCCAAGGAGACAATCTTCTTTTTCCTGGTTGCCCCCAATGTAATAGACCCTTGTGTTTAGAATTAGATTATGTTTATAATGCGAAATGTAGTACTAAAGACAACATTAAAAACAGAATCAGTAGCAGAGGTGGATTTCAGCAGGTTCTGACCAGTTCCGAAGAACCGATAGCAGAAATTTTGAGTAGTTCTGACTGCCCCCCCACATCTATTCTCTGCCTCCCAAGTCCCAGCTGATCGGGAGGAAATGGGGATTTTGCAGTAATCTTCCCCTGCCACACCCACCAAGCCACGACCACGACGCCATGCCACGACCGCCAAGCCACACCCACAGAACCGGTAGTAAAAAAATTTGAAACCCACCACTGATCAGTAGTAATTTGTGAACATAGTTAAGCACTGACTATCAACTGGGATAAATATGTATCATTTGATTTTAGCTTAATGTGTTATGGGGATCCATCCATAACGGGGATGTTTAACCCACAGAATGTTTCTTTTTTCCCCCCTCAAATAGGTTTTGCGTAGGGGTAAAATTCACTTACCTTCCCTACCGGTTCGCAAATGTGTGCACGCTGTGTATGCGCACTTCACATCTGCGCGCCATCGTCTGTGCATGTGCAAAGCCTTCTGCGCATGTACAGAGGCTGAAATCATCAGACAAAAGAGATGTCATGATGTCCATGCAGGTGGGAGGAGCCTCCCGCAGCCCCCGCTACTGGTTCACCCGCGCCAGAAAGAACCGGCTGAATTTCACCCCTGGTTTTGTGTATTAAACCATCAAAGACCGAAAATACACATGACAATAAATGCCTACGGAGATTCTCAGTCATCCAGGCCATGGTTGTCCCAAAGGTGTTTATTTCAAGAGGCAACTTGACTTTCCAGTTTTTCTTTGAAGACATTTCGCTTCTCATCCAAGAAGCTTCTTCAGTTCCTTCTTCAGCTTCTTCAGAGCTGAAGAAGCTTCTTGGATGAGAAATGAAACATTTTCAAAGAAAACTAGAAAGCCCAGTTGCCTCTTGCAAAAAGCACCTTTCGAACATGACAAGTTTCTGTCCTCTTTGCCCTCAACTAAGAAAACGTGGTTTGTCCAGGTAGTCATCACGAGTCAACACTGACTTGAATGTGTCAACACAAACACAAACCCTGCTTTATCCATCTTCTGGAATTCATCATCTTCAAAAATTTCTAATTCTTCAGATGGGTCTTCTCTGCTTGCTGTCTTAGTTCACGAACACTATTCCAGGTCCCCTTCCAGACTTTTTAATTAATCAGAAGGATGGAATATTTCTACTTTTTTTTTTCTGCTTTCTTTATTTCCCCTGAAGTTTCTTTGCTTCTTCTGATACACCCTCTAAATGTCAAATAACCTGGAGTCAAAACAGAAGGCAGGCATTTTTTAACTAAGAACAAACATCACTCAGCCAATCACTTTCAGTACATAACATTAGTTTTTAAGTACTGTATGAATCCATATTGCTCATTTTGCACAATAGTGAGAGACTTAATTCCCCACTGCATGTTTTAAGCAAGCTGTTCTCTCAGCTTCACTCCTTCAGTAAGGGAAAGAATAATATTGACTCTGCCTGATAAAGAACGTTGCAAGGCATAAAGCCTGCGTTTGTGACACAGTTTGAATAATTAAGAGCATCATGTGAATCCTAAACATCATTAGGATTGCATATCTACTGTCTCAGAATGTGCTATTAAATTTCTCCACTAACAACTTAGGTGGTACACTTGTACCCAACTGGAATTAATCTGCTGTATAGATATAGGTTTTGTAAAACAAAAAAATAGCTAAAATGCACTTATCAAAATGCACAGTGCAGGAATGTTTACTATCGATGACAAACAGTAAAATCTGTTGTAAGGTTTTGTAAAATGCGTTGCATGAATTAGACCCATGATGGTGGACCTATGGTATGAATGCCAGAGGTGGCATGCAGCAACCTCTCCGATGGAACACGAGCCATCACCCCAGTTCAGCTCTGCTGTGCATATACGCACACCTCCCGCCGACCAGCTGGTCTTTGGGTCTCTGCCATGCATGCAGGGCATGCTCATGTCCCGCACAGGGACGGGGCGCATGCACGGGGGCCACATGTGCATTGCATTTTGGGGGTTCAGGCGTGTGCGCATGCATTTGTGTGTGTACATTTTGGCACTTGGTCTGGAAAAGGTTAGCCATCACTGAATTGGACTGATGGATTGCGTGCAGCCAGAGCAAAATAATTATTTGTGGTGTAACAATACTATGGCGAGTCTGATTTCATAATCAATTACAGATAGCCCTCGACTTGCGACCACAATTGAACCCAAAGTTTCTGTTGCTAAGTGAAACACTTGTTAAGTGAATTTTGCTTCATTTTATGACTTTTCTTGCCACTGTTGTTAAATAATCATTGTAGTTGTTAAGTTAGTAACACGATTGTTAAATGAATCTGGCTTCCCCTTTGACTTTGCTTGTCAGAAGGTGGCAAATGGTGATCACAGGACCCCAAGACACGGGAACCGTTGTAAATATGAGTCAGTTCCAAGCATCTGAATTTTGATCATGTGACCATAGGGATGCTGCAATGGTCCTAAGTGCGAATAATAGTCATGAGTCACTTTCTTCAGTGCCATTGTAACTTTGAATGATCAATAAAAGAACTGTTGTAAGTCTAGGACTACCTGTACTGACTTCCACCAACAAAAGATTTCTCAGTTTTCCATCCAAGTATATATGTAGTGTTGTGTCCCACTCCTCCTCTGACGGCCGGGTCGGGGAAGTCCGTATCAAGCGTGCCTCTGCAGCTTTGCCAAAGTCCTAGCAAAGTCCTCAAGGCAGGCAGGAGACCAGGAATTGACTTCAGCAAGATATGTTCGACTTTGCCTGACTCAGAGAATGCCAGAAAACAGATCCTTTATATAGGCCATGGGGTGCGGCTCCATGACTCAGCACTTATCCAGGCCTGCCCCTCCCTTCCTTTTGCTGACATCGCCTCTCCACTCTCCGGAAGTGTGGGTCCCTCCAGCCTTCAGCTGCCGGTAATTCCAGCTCGTGACTGGCTTCACACTCCCCAGGCTCACATGCTGTGGTGGAGGGGCCCAGCTGCTCAGTTTGTCCGGGCATGATGCCAGGACTGGGGGCTGGAGGCATGTCAGGCCATTCATCTTGCTCGGTCTGTCCGGGCATGGTGCCAGGACTGGGAGCTGGAGGCATGCCAGGACATTCTTCTGCACTATCAGCATCCGGCAGGAGACGAGAGGGGCCCGGCTGTGGAGACCGGGGCGAGCAAGGCACAACATGTAGATTAGTAGTTTGCTCATTGATAGAAACCCTTCCAACGTGAGCCACGGTAGTGCAGTGGTTAGAGTGCAGTACTGTAGGCTACTTCTGCTGGCTGCCGGCAACCTGCAATTTGGCCGTTCAAATCTCACCAGGCTCAAGGCTGACTCAGCCTTTCATCCTTCCAAGGTGGGTAAAATGAGGACCCAAATTGTCGGGGGCAATAGGCTGACTCTGTAAACCTCTTAGAGGGCTGGAAAGCACTGTAAAGCAGTATATAAGTCTAAGTGCTATTGCTACTGCTATGACACTTCTTATGCAGAGGTGGGTTTCACATAATTTTACCACTTGTTCGCCGTGCACCGAAAATGTGAGCGCACGTCGCCGCTACCGGTTCGCCTGAACTGGTCTGAACTGGCTGAATACCACCTCTCGTCTTATGTGATACCGTAGTATGATTAAAACATTCAATTAGGATTGGGAAGTTACAGATTCTAGTTTACAGTCAGCCCTGGAAACTTGCTGATATCTTAGCCCAATCACTGTCCTTATCTCGGAGGTTGTAACTGTGACCAATGTGAAAAGCAAGATAACAAATGGACAAGCCACATAAGATGAGTGGTAATGCTGACCAGTCATGCAAAAGTGACTCTATGGCCCTCTTTTTTTCTTCTTGTAGATACTATCTCCTTTTTTTGTGTTTGTGTACTACACCTCTAGGAAAGAAGCTTATTTCATCATCACTTTGCAGCACTTCTGTACATTTGAAGAACTCTAAGCCATGTCCAGGGCAAACAGCAGATTTATCCCTCATTGCACCAATACTTTGCAGCTGGCAGTTGTGTCTCATTTTTCCTGATAGCAGGACTGGTATCAGTGCTTTTATGAATGCAATGTAATTGGGATCTAATATGTATGAACTGGGACTTACATCCTCCCACATTTTAGTTAGAGAACATGAGCAGGCAAATTATTAATGGGTATCTTAAATGAAAGAGCGGCCTTGGTGGAGAATCTCCTCTTAACAACAGCGGAAAAAGCAAGCATTTGGGAAAGCTGGATTTGAGGTTAGTAAACTATAAGTTTGCATTAAAAATTAACAAGATGAAGGAGTGAAGAGAATGGAAACCAGGGATAAATTTTCCAGAGATAGCCCCTACTTACAGGCAGGAGTAAAATCCAGCAGGTTCTGACAGGTTCTGGAGAACCGGTACCGGAAATTTTGAGTAGTTCAGAGAACCAGCAAATACCACCTCTGGCTGGCCCCAGAGTGGGGCGGGAATGGAGATTTTGCAATATCCTCCCCCCAGAAGTGGGGTGGAAATGGAGATTTTGCAGTATCCTTCCCCTGCCATGGCCACCAAGCCACACTCACAGGTAAAAAAAATTAATTTCATCACTGCTTACAGGCTTCAATAAACATATTCAATTCACACTTCACGAGTTGGAGGAGAATTGATTAGATTGCAATAGGTTATGATATTCCCAGGTCTTTGCACAGCAACCAATCTGAAGGAAATTCATGGAGATTATGAATACTTTATGGTGCTTGGGTTGAAGTGGTTCAAATAGGTATGGAAGGTTTGCATTTCATCACCACTGTATTTCTGAGTTGGGTTGCCCACTCAAATTTGTGCAATATACTATAGAAGTGGAGAAACCATGTCCCAGCCCATAAGTTTTGAATACATTCTTTACCAGCACCAGCTATCATGGCCTTTCACAAGGAATGATAGAAGATCAAAGACTACAAATAAGTCAGCCTCACATTTTAATATCCTTAATATCACATGCATAGGTTACAGAGCTATTAAAGATTAGCAGCAGATCGAAGTCTACAGGTTGCCTTTCTATGCATTCTAATATGTAAACACTATTACCAGGCTAACTTCCAGATTCTGAATGGAAGCTAGCTAGCTAACTCTATATTTCCACTCTTGATGACCCAAGTGTCGTGTCCCCCTCCCCCTCCAATGACCGGGTCAAGGAAGTCCATATCAAACGTGGCAATGAAGCCTCTGCAGCTTGCCAAATTCCTTCGAGGTTTATCAGGGCAGGCAGGAGTCCAAGTTGTGACTTCAGCGATAGAGTCCGATATCAGCAAATTAGATGAGACTTTGCTTGAGTCAAGGTTGGAATGCCAAAAGCAGGTCCTTTATATAGGCTGTGGGGTGTGGGTCCATGACTCAGCATTTATCCAGGCCTGCCCCTCCCTTCCTTTTGCTGGCGTCGCCTCTCAGATCTCCGGAAGTGAGGATCCTCCCACTTAGAATTCTCTTCAGCTGGATCTGCTGTCAGTAATTCCAGCACGTGGCTGGCTTCCTGCTCACACTCTGTAGGAGTGAAGTTTATGGGACTTGTCTGTTCACTCCTGACATCCTCTCTGGGCATGGGGCCAGGGCCGGGGGCTGGAGGCATGACAGGCTGGTCATCTTCATTATCAGAGTTGGAGTCTGATAACAGGCCTGGGTGGAGACAGGAGGGGCCCGGCTGAGGAGAGGAGGGAGGACGAGACACAACACCAAGTGATGCTGTGTGGCCACTCTCTCGCAGTGCCCCAGAAAGACATGGTCCATGACTTGGGGGTTCTCCTGGACTTGTGACTCCTGTTTAAGGAGCAGATGTCAATTTGTACCTAGGAGAGCCTTTGCACAACTTTGGATTGTGTGCCAGTTGCAGCCTTTCCTAGATCATGATATCCTGTGCTCAGTCATTCAGTCCCTAGTCACCTCATGGTTGGACTATTGTTATGCACTGTACAGGGGCTATCCTTGAAGAGCATTTAGAAACTACAGCTACAGCTAGTGCAGAGTAGGCCAATGTGGCCAGTTTTGGGGACCCCAAGAATGTTACGCCACTACTCAGCACCACTGCATTGCTTACAGTCTGGTTCTATGGTAAGAGGGTGGCCAATAAATTAGATAGATAGATAGATAGATAGATAGATAGATAGATAGATAGATAGATAGATAGATAGATAGATAGATAGATAGATAGATAGATAGATAGATAGATAGATAGATAGATAGTAGATAGATAGATAGATAGATAGGTAGGTAGGTAGGTAGGTAGGTAGGTAGGTAGGTAGGTAGGTAGGTAGATAGATAGTTAGAAATAGAGAGAGAGAGACAGACAGACAGACAGACAGATGATAGAGAGATAGAGAGATAGAGATAGAGAGATAGAGAGATAGATAGATAGGTAGATGATAGATAGATAGATAGATAGATAGATAGATAGATAGATAGATAGATAGATAGATAGATAGATAGATAGATAGATAGATAGATAGATAGATAGATAGAGAAGAGAGATAGATATAAATAGACAGAGAGAGAGAGAGACAGACAGACAAACAGAGAGAGAGAGAGAGAGAGAAAGAGATGAGAGAGAGAGAGAGAGAGAGAGAGAGAAATCAGGGGTGTCAAACTCAGTTTCATTGAGGGCCGCATCAGGGTTATGTTTAATCTGGGGAGGAGGAGGGGCAGGGTGTGTGGCCAGCATGACAGGCTCTCAAGCTCTGTTTTTGGCAGCAACAGCATCCTGCAACCCTCTGTAAGTGAAGACAGAACTTGGGAGGGCTGCGCACAGTCCCCTCGCAAGCTCCATTTTTGCTGGCAGAGGCACCACGGGCCGGTACTTTGCTGTTTCTAGGTTGGCTCTGCAGGCCAGATATAAGCACACTGAGGGCTGGATCTGAGCTCCGAGCCTTGAGTTTGACAACCCTGATATTGATAAAAAAACTGCATATTCTGGAAATATTCCCTTCTGGAGAATAGAAAAACACTAGTTTGTCTGTTTCCAATTTCCTGCAATTTAATCTTCTGAACCAGAAGTGGTTCATAATGTTCTGGATATAGTCTACATCCCAAATTTTAAATACAGATAGTCCTTGACTTGTGACCGGTCACTTAACGATTGATCACAGTTATGATAGGCCTCCTGAAAAGGGATTTACAGCCCAGTTTTGAAGTTTCAATGTTGCCCCCCTCACCTCCATGGTCACATAACCACATCATGGGCACTCGACAACCAGCCCACATTTAAGGCTGTTTGCAGCACCCCACGATCACGGTTTCCTTCCACTTTCAGCAAAACCCAGCCCATTGCAAACAATGGGCTCCCTTCACAACTGCAGCATTTGCTTAATGACCATAATATTCACTTTAGGACTTCTGCATTTGCTTTACAACCACTGTACAATTACCACAAGAAGGTCTTAAAAATGAGTCCAGCCACTTGGTAATCTGTTTTACAACCATCATGACTTACAAGTGTTCGTTTTAATAGTTTTATTAATTTATAATATGACATACAAAAAGAATACAAAAGCAAATGTTAGGGAAATTAGGAAAGGAAAAAGGGAAGTGGATAGTGAGCAAGGGAAAAAGAAAAAAAAAGCATTGACTTCCAATTCCTTTGGTGCAGTAAAATAAGGCATTAAGATCTACCCTCAGATTTTTACTTTTTCATAATAGAAACTTGCCATTTCTATAACAACAAATCTATCTAATAGGTAAAACCTAAAATCAAACTTTTGACTTTTTTTCCACCTTAACTGTTAATTGCCAGGCTGAATCACAGTTGTCACTTAAGTCAAGGATTACCTTAGAAGGCCATTGCCCAATTTTATAGAAGAATTGGGAGACGCATGCTCTAAAACTTATATTTTGCTTATACTGCCTTTGCTTTTCCTCCAAAGGAGTCGTAAGAAATTGAGAGGAAGTTAAATCACCATTAACAGGTGAACCATATCAGATTTCATAGAAATCAATATCGTGGCTTCAAATACCTTCATATTTTTTTAAAGAACAAATTTATTTAAAGGTGTTAAACTCCTTTATATTGCTTTTTTTTACGAATTAAAAGTTAATTTTGAAACCACCGAAATAACAAATAACACTTGCAGTTCAATAGTGGGTTTCAAAAAATTGTTACTATCGGTTCTGTGGGTGTGGCTTGGTGGGCATGGCATGGCTTGGTGGGCATGGCTTGGTGGGCGTGGCAGGGGAAGGATACTGTAAAAATCTCCATTTCCTCCTGATCAGCTGGGACTCGGGAGGCAGAGAATAGATGGGGGCGGGGCCAGTCAGAATTTTTACTACCGGTTCTCTGAACTACTCAAAATTTCCGCTACCAGTTCTCCAGAACTGGTCAGAATCTGTTGAAACCCACCTTTGTTGCAGTTGCATTTCACTTAAACTAATAATAATATAAATACACAGTGAAATACACAGATACACAGACCAGTGAAAACGAAAGAAGAAGAAAAAAGAAAGAAAAATAGTTGTGAGTTTTCCTCCTACTGGACAGGCAAGATTGGAAAAATACATTACCGTCAGATCCATGTATCTGCCATTCTTCGTGGAAGAAGGGGGGTGGATTTGGAGTGTCACATTTAATTATTTTCCTATGTATCTTAAACTATCCAATTTCTTGCCTGATCCGCTTTGTATAAACTTTACCCTGATTTATAACAGTTGCCTGGCATCAGGAATCCCTGAGAAAATCTCACACCTTGGGGTGGGGGGGGGAGGGGAACTAGTGGATTGTAAAATTACCCCGAGAAACACTTCATAGCTGTTTCTTAGAGAGGCTGATGCAATTCGTATTCACACCTGCGGAGCGGCTGGAATCCATATCGGAAGGTGGGCAGGGGCTCCTAATTCCCTTTATCCTGAACTGCATGCCCCGAGGGACCCCTGAGCCTGCTTTGAGTTTGACTTGCTTTCATCCCTTTCAGTAAAGGATTCCTTTTGAAAAACAAAGTTCTCAAGAGTTCGTACTTTTTTGGAAAGGGGTTGAAGCTGGTCCTTGTCGTGTAGATTTAATTCAATGTTTATAAAGCTAAATAGTATAACCATATTATCCGGAAACTATTAACAAGTCATTTTAAAACTCCTTTCATTTCTGATGTTATCTTAGTGGTGCTGTGTAAATCTTCAAAGGCGATTTCTTTTTGATGAAGTCTCAAGAGGAAGCCCTGCCTTAAAGCTGTTCCATGAAGCAACAAGACCTCTTTGCTTCTAAGAACAAAACTAAAGCAAAGCAGTTGTGTATCTGGCTCCACTGCACTGCCTCTTCTCAGCCTGTTTTTTCTAGACCTGTGATTCAAAACAGAGGCAAGAAGGGGCCTCTGGTGGCTCAACAGACTAATGCAGGCTGTTATTAACACAGCTGCTTGCAATTACTGCAAGTTCAAGTCCCACCAGGCCCAAGGTTGACTCAGTCTTCCATCCTTAAGGTAGGTAAAATGAGGACCCAGATTGTTGGGGGCAATAAGCTGACTTTGTATATAATATACAAATGGATGAAGACTATTGCTTAACATAGTGTAAGCCACCCTGAGTCTTCGGAGAAGGGCGGGATATAAATGCAAAAAAGAAAAAAAAGAAAGAAAGAAAGGTTAGGGATCAGCTATAGTGCTATTTCTCAAATTCAGCAAGGTTAAGTTGTGTGGAGTCACCAAAGGTTCTCCCAACTTCCAGGCCTCATCAGAGTTGAAAGAGGACCCAGGCCAGTGATAAATTAATAATAATAATAATAATAATAATAATAATAATAATAATAATAATAATAATAATAATAATAATAATAATAATAATATCAGAGTTGGAAGGGACCTTGGAGGTCTTCTTGTCCAACCCCCTGCTCAGGCAGGAAACCCTACAGCATTTCAAACAAATGGCTATCCAACATTTTCTTAAAAATTTCCAGTGTTGGAGAATTCACAACTTGGCAAGTTGTTCCACTTATTATTAATTGTTCTAACTGTCAGGAAATTTCTCCTTAGTTCTATTCTACCCTCAGGTGCTTTGGAGAACAGCCTCCCTCTTCTTTGTGGCAACCCCTGAGATATTGGAACACTGCTATCATGTCTCCCCTAGTCCTTTTTTTCATTAAACTAGACATACCCAGTTCCTGCAACCGTTCTTCATATGTTTTAGCCTCCAGTCCCCTAATCATCTTTGTTGCTCTTCTCTGCACTCTTTCTACGAGTTCACACCGGTTCGGGTGAACCGGAAGTTTAAAAAAAGCTACCGGTTGGTCCAAACAGGTATCTCTGTGGGACCATCGACGCTCTGGAATGAACTCCCCCCTGGCCTATGTCAAGTGCCTGATCTTCGGACCTTCCGTCGTGAGCTAAAAACATACTTATTTATTCAAGCGCGACTGGCATAATAGTTTGATTTTAAATTGGGGTTTTATTAATATTCTTAAATATTTTAAATTTAATTTTAATTATTAGCCGTTTTTGTAATTTTGATATGTTTTAATTTGTTTTAATTGTACATATTTTGTATTTTATCTCCTGTATAATGGGGGAGTCCTTCGGGAGAAGGGCGGTATAAAAATTCAATAAATAATAATAATAATAATAATAATTTCCAACAATCAGCTGTGCCACACGATTTATATTCGCACGATTTATATTCGCTAGGAAATTCACAGCTGTTCCCCCCCCCTCGTGGTTCTACTTACCTTTTTTCCTTTTTCCATGCAAAGCACATTTGGGGCACACTGCACATGTGCATGGAGCGTGCATTTGGCACATACCATGCATGTGCGGGCAGTGAGCCGGTGGCAAACCACGGAGGATTTCACCACTGACCCGGCTCTGGTGAGGGAAGTCAGGTCAGAGGAAGCTTTTCTGATATCAAGCTTTATTAGTTTGTTAATATATATAAATTACAAAAAACAATAATAATAATGGGGGAGAAGGGAGGAGAAGGGAAAGTGTAGGATAAAAGGAAAAGAAAAAAGAATAGTGTTAATTTTTATTTTTTTTTGCATTTATATCCCGCCCTTCTCCGAAGACTCAGGGCGGCTTACACTATGTTAGCAATAGTCTTCATCCTATTTGTATATTTATATACAAAGTCAACTTATTGAATTTCAGACTCTATTTTAGTTCAATAAAATAAGGTAAATACCACATAATCTCAACTTTTTTACTTTTACACAGTAAGCTACAGTAAATTAGCCATTTCTATAAAAACGAGGCCATCTAATCAGCAAAACCCAAAATCAAAAGTTCTTTTTTTTTCCACCTCAAGCACAAAGTCCAGAATCAGTTTCCAGGCAGAAACAAAGTTAGTTGTGTTCTTTTCTTTAGCCAAAGCAGTCCATTTAGCCATCTCTGCTAACTCCATCAGCTTTTGCAGCCAGTTATCCATTGTGAGAATTAAGGTATCTTTCCATGTTTTGAGCATAGAACATTCTAGCTGCTGTCAACCAGAGGTGGGTTTCAGCAGGTTCAGACCAGTTCTGGAGAACCGGTAGCGGAAATTTTGAGTAGTTCGGAGAACCGGTAGTAAAAATTCTAACTGGACCCACCCCATCTATTCTCTGCCTCCCAAGTCCCAGCTGATCAGGAGAACCACCAAGCCACGCCCACCAAGCCATGCTACACCCACCAAGCCACATCCACAGAACCAGTAGTAAAAAATTTTGAAACCCTGTAAAGGAATGATTGAAGATATGTAATTAAGAAATAGAAATAATTTGAAATGAAAGCGGGGCTGCTCAGCTGCCATTTCAGAAGGGAATGGAGAGGGAGAGGAGGGAGTGAAGGAAGAAAATAGGTAGGAAAGAGAGAGGTAGAAAAAGGGGAAAGGAGAGGAAGAAGAAAGGGGAAAGAGAGAGGGTTAGAAAGGGTGGAAGAGAAGAGTAGGGAAAGAGGAGAGGATGTAGAAAAGCGAAGGAGAGGAAGGATGAAGAAAGTAGAAGAAAGTAGAGAAGGGAGGAGGAAAGGTTTGTTAAGGAAGGAAGTGGTAGCTGGGCAGGTCCGAATAAGTAACAAATGAAAGTTAATGATTAATGTTGAATAAGAGACTGTATATTGAATAGGTTGTTGGAAAATGAAAATAAAACTTTTTACCAAGGGAAAAAAAAAAATTTGAAACCCATCACTGCTGTCAACATATATATAACATCAAAGTTCCCCAAAAAAAATTTAAGTTCTTTGTCCATTAAGCCTAAAAGTCTCTGGTTTTATCGTTATATTCACTTTAAGAATCTTCTGTATTAAGATGTGAATCCTACTACTGAATTCATATTTCTTTGCTTTCTCACAGGTCCACCATATATGGGAGAGAGGAAGAAGTTTTGAGGGAACCCAAACAGCTTCACTGAAACAAATCATGTTGCTTCTTGGTTCTGATGAAGTGGATCCTCTTGCTCCAAGGTGACTCTAAGTCAGAGCTTCTTTGAAACCAGACAGAATGCGATGAAAATTGCGGTGAAAATGGATCCAGTAGTGAAAAATATCTGTGGCAAATTTCAGGCAGTTAGGTTGATAAGATTTTCTGCAAACAGAAAGGACAATAGTAAGAAATAATGACGTCCCCTCCGAAGCGCCCTGCTGGAACCAAGGGCAGAGAGAAAGATAAGGGAATAATTCATATAACTTTTCTTAAAGAAAATATAATCGCTAGGCCAGTCAGATAGATAAGATTGCCACTAAACTTCTTGTTGCAGTGGGTGGGAAAGAGAAAACAAAGAGAGAGAGAGAGAAATGTTTAAATTAAGGGGCTCTTTTTCACTTTCTCTTCATTCTGTTCTCAAAACTGCGATCCTTTCTCCCATGCTGAATTGGAATACACTCTACCCATCTTTGAATCAGAAGCCTAGTAGCAGCTTTGGTGAGTGACAAATTTTACTGAAAGCCATCCGATGGTGTGTGTTGCAGCTCATGAAAGCGTACGTCTTTCATTAAAAGGCATTAGTCACAACAACTGTTACCACACTTTTGATTTTTCACCACCGTAAACTAATACAGCTCTACAGCACCCAACTTTCAGTAAGCCGAAAACTAGAATTGGCCTGACATTTGCTGACCTTATAGTTCCGTGATGACGAACCTATGGCACGCGTGCCACAGGTGGCACGCAGAGCCATATTGGTGAGCACACGAGCGTTTCCCAAGCTCAGCTCTAGTGCGCATGTGCGTGCCGGCCAGCTGATTTCCTGGCCTTCTGGGCCCACCGGAAGTCAGGAAACAGTGCTGCTTCTGGCCTCCGGAGCGTTTTTACTCTCCCCAGGCTCCAGAGGCTTTCTAGGAGCCTGGGGAAGGTGAAAACAGCCTTCCTCCAGAAAACAGCCTTCTCCCCCTCCAGAGGCCCTCCGGAGGCCAGAAATGGCTCGTTTGCTGATTTCTGGTGGGACCAGAAAGTTCCGGGGCGCATGCGCAGGGGGTGGGGTACATTGAATTAGGGGTATGGGCACGCACACACACTCCCCCCCGCACTCCCCACGCTTTTGGCATGTGGCAGCAAAAAGGTTAGCCATCACTGCTATAGTTCATTGTTTCTCAACCTCAGCAAGGTTAACATCTAATGCGTGGACTTTAATTCCCAGAATTCCCCAGCCAGCGTTTCCCTAACCTGACTTTCTTGCCTCTGTTTCAGATCACAGCTGGCCAAGTAACTTCTTTCCAAGGTAGTAGGCTGACAAAGGGTAACAGACAATATACAGCCGGTGGTTGTCCTTGGATCGTAGTTGAAGAAAGCATCACACCATCACTGATTCAGCAAGAGACAGTGTAAGGCTTTTAATTCATGGGCTGGGATGAGATGAAGGTAATGTCATGGGGATACAACAGAAAAAAGATTCTGTCAGGATATGTGCATGCTGCAGTTAGATACAAGAGAGAAAAGATCAAGAGAAGAGATGCTGTTGGTAGAAGTGAACAACAAAGATTCTGCTGATTTAAGGGCAGATCTGACAGCCTCCAACAATCAATGGCCATCCCCCTCCTTTCTTGCCAAAGCATTTTATGAAAGCAAACATAAAAGAGCTTGTTTGTTTTTAATCTCTCTCTCTACTATTAATTTATCTCGCTACTTAAAAATCCTTTTTGGTGTGATATGAGAGACTTACTGAACTACATGTTAGGAAGGAACTTAGTGGAACAGTTTGAATCAGAAATAGAGCAAGTTAGGTACATCTAACCATAGTTTAAAATTTACCCAACTGTGCTGCTTCACACTGAGTTTAGGATTTGATAGCAGGTAGCTAATATGAAGATGTAATTAAGTGGAATTCCTAATAATGGGAAAGCAACACGCACAATCTTGCAGACACATATATTTTGGTAAACAGGTGTGGTTTACAAAACTTTCCTATGTGTGTATGTTCAGAGACAAACTTGGATCATTCTTTAGATAATTCATGCAGTGGTCCAAATTTTTGGCTAAAAACAGAAAAATTGCACATGAATTGAAATCCTAGTGAAATCCTACAGTACTTAGGGTTTTTTTTTTATTTGCATTTATATCCCACTCTTCTCCGAAGACTCAGGGCGGCTTACACTATGTTAGCAATAGTCTTCATCCTATTTGTATATTTATATACAAAGTCAACTTATTGCCCCCAACAATCTGGATCCTCATTTTACCTACCTTATAAAGGATGGAAGGCTGAGTCAACCTTGGGCCTGGTAGGGCTTGAACCAACAGTAATTGCAAGCAGCTGTGTTAATAACAGACTGTCTTAGCAGTCTGAGCCACAGAGGCCCTGAGGTTTAAATCTCAGGTTTCTCATTCCAAAGTACTAGCCATAAATTAAAGCTTCTGATTATTCATCCCCGGATTTTGTACTTTTCAAGTCGTACTACAAAAAAAAAAACACACATCTGCAAACAGAGGTTTTTTAAAAAATATTTTAATAATGCAGCTTGAAATCAATTCAAGCATGATATTTATGGGAAGAAAAAGAAAAACAGGATGAGACCCATCCCCAGAAAAATAGATGAATGAGACAGGGTACTTGTAAGGTAAAGGTTCCCCCACACGTGTACTAGTCATTCCTGACTCTGGGGGTGGTGCTCATCTCTGTTTCTAAGCCAAAAAGCCAGCACTGTCCAAAGACATCTCCAGGGTCATGTGACCAGCATGACTAAATGCCATAGGCGTACGGAACGCTGTTACCTTCCCACCAAAGGTGGTCCCTATTTTTCTACTTGCATTTTTTACGTGCTTTTGAACTGCTAGGTTGGCAGAAGCTGAGACAAGTAACGGGAGCTCAGTCTGTTACGAGGCACTAGGGATTCGAATTGCTGAACTGTTGACCTTTCAATCGACAAGCTCAGCACCTTAGCCATTGAGCCACCGCATCCCTTAGGGTACTTGTACTGTATCATGAAATCCTTGTTTACAGGCACCCTGACTTCCATTGAAAGGACTGAGTTATAATAAAAAAATATTTTTAGAATATATGCAGTATTCAAACTTCTATGACATTTATTTAGTATTACAGTCCATAAAATATAAAATCAATTCAGGAATACACTCATTTGAGATAATAGCATTCGACTTTAAAGAGTTCAGTGTCACTTTGTACCTGGCGTGTAATTCTAATAAGAGCAGCAAAAAACCTAACGGAATTTCCAGGGCTGGGGATTGCCAATAATATAATACAGAAATATTAAAAAAAATCACATTTGAATTTTTGGGATCCTGGGAAATCAAGCACAGGAGAAATAAAATATGCTCAAATATCCCAATTAAAATTACCATACAGAGAAGAATATGTTTTGGGGTCCCATCTCTTTTATTACTTCTGCATTGAAATGTGAGGGAAGATCTTTAAACGTGCTTTCCATGATTGCTGATGCAAAATAATTTCACCTACCCATGGAGAAAGTCTTCTGTATTTAAGATTTTCTGTATCTGTTGCCGAGTATCTTTCAAGCTGTTGGCAAAGATATACCTTGAGCAATTTATCGGAAAACCTCTAATAAAGCAATAAAGATAAGGTTAGGTTAAATATTTGAATCTCTTGTCAAATTAACAGGATGAGTAGCAATTATGCTAACTTTGATTTTTAACAAGTGTAAGTCATGAGCAGAACCAAACCCATAATTCCCAATGAGCAAATCCCAGCTTCAGTTGTTTCTTCGAATAGAAATTTACGCCTCAATATTTTATAGAACAATTAATTTTTGGACTCCAGAAACACACACAGATAACTGAATCAGCTGGATTCATTAACTTCTTTATATTCATAATAACACATAAAGTATATTTACAATACCAACAGTTGACTCTTCAGCTCAGATCAGCAGACATGTTCACATACAGAGTACAGCAGAGAGACTTTAACACACACACACACACACACACACACAGACACCTCTGAATAGTTTCAGTTTCAATTCTCTGCACAGAATCAGAAGCTGCAGTCTATGACGTGCCCTGGCTCCAGTCTGTCTCAGCTCCCAATTGGCTGACTTTGTTACCATGTCTTTCCAGTCATGAATATTCTGACAATATTAATGCACAAAAGTATATAAATTTGGAATATTTCTGGATGGCTTTCCCAAATCTGGACAGGTATTCATATTCAAGTATAACTGCATGTTTGCAAATCTAGAGTTTGTAAACTTTATGATGAATGTCACCAATCAGCATTGACCATGACTGACTCCAAGTTGATCAAGAGCAAAAGTGATTTTTGAGCCTGATGAATCAGATTGTAAAGTAACAATCATAATTTCATCCACAATAAATAAATTGCTCAGGGTTCCCTCCCTAATTATCCAATTATTTGTCTAGACAGATTGTTTTATACCACCTTGCGACATGACAAAAAATATCCTGCAAAAAATTGAGTCAAAAACTAATATGATCTATAAAAGCAGAGCTCAATTTACCTTTCCTGCATTTAAAATATTTTTTTCCAGATCATAAAGAACAAATGCTTACTCTGTAATCCTGTAAAATAGCCTCTTTGGAATTTAATTTGCCCAGTGCCTATGATGTTATTATCTTCAATTCATTGCACTAGTTGATCATTTAAGTGTTCTGCACACAGATTTCCAGTTTACTGGCAAAAGATTTATAGTTCTATAATGCAAAGGTCTAGCTTAGAAACTTTTTGTTTTTACAAATTATTCCTGCTGTTACTTGAAGCCAGCAGTGGCACGTACAGCTCAATTTGTCAATATGAATTGAAGCAAGAGCTGTTTCTAATTATCATTAGAGTTTAAACACATAGGACATGTTTTACATTGTTATGGGGAACACAGTCAACTTAATTCCACATCTGTCCATCCATCCCTCATTAACATCTCCTCCCACATTAACAGATGCCCAGACAAGCTTTTTTTCACCCCTACAGTTGCCAAAGATTAATAGTACAAATTCCTACAATTTCAAAGCAGGAAACTTTTTTTTTAAAGAATCAAATCCAAAATATTTCCCAAAATTTGGGGAACTGAAATGGAAAATCCAAAGCTCACTTGGGGCATAATATAATCATATCCACAGTAATTCATGACACTTACTTCTTAGGAGCCATGCTGGCTTCAGGGCTTTTTTGGGCCATCATTTCTCTTCTGGAAACATGGGTTATAAATAGAAGATAGCCAAAAAAATAAAATTGGAATATAATATAATTTCTTACCAGTTGCTCATTTGTTTTCTCAGGGAAGATCAGGAGCCAGGATGGTGCAGTGGTTAGAATGCAGTATTGCAGGTTAGCTCACTGCTCAGTGCCAGGAGTTCGATTCTGACCAGTTCAAGGTTGACTCAGCCTTCCATCCTTCCGAAGTCGGAAAATTGAGGAATATGTTGGCTCTGTAAACTACTTAGAGAGGGCTGTAAAGCATTATGAAGTGATATATAAGTCTAAGTACTATTGCTATCATAGGTCATCAATTGCATTAGGTGCAATCACTGTGCCCTTTGAGGGATTCTGCCAATTCACATCCAACACATTTAAAGGAAATTGTCTTAGAAAGAACTAGCTGATTCCATACGCTGGAGAAGATGACTTTCTTAGCATAGACAGACACAGCCATTCATCAGTTCTTGCAGTCGATCAAGCCTTTTTCTCGCAACACTTAGAAAAGCATAACATCAGGCATTTATTTATTGGGCTGACAATTATAAGGAACTCTGCAATAGAAGCACAATTTTGTTTTGGCATGTCTACATGAAAATGCATTTTCGAAATAGCCTATTTTTCTAGGAACTGGTGCCCACTGATGTCTGTGCTCTTTATGGTCATGATAGTTAACTCCAAAGGGGATAGTTTAATTCAGATGAGAAATAAGGAATACTTGTCACAAGGTGGTTTTCTGGGATCTTAAGCACTGCCTTATCAGATTAACCTAAAATCCCTTCAGTACAACATTCTTTCTGTTTCCAGTCAAAATCAATCAGTTGGATATTCTCAGACAGGCATAAAATGGCATATTTTTGTCTGACAGCTCAACTATTGCAGGATAGCATTTTAATGTAGGGGTTCCATTTTACCATATCACGAACTCATGCATAATAGCCACACAACGGTGCCTTTTGGAACAGGCAAAATGGTGTAGTGTGGCTCTTTCATCCCGCATGTGGCTCTTTCATCCCTCTGCTGCAGCTCCCTGTCGCTGGTTGGCTCCACAATTGATAGGGTTTTCGGTTAGGACAGGTAGAGGAAAAAGGACGCTGCGGTAGGAGGACACTCTATGGTGGGGGAACTGGACTTCCGGCCAGCAAAGGAAAAAGGTTGCCACACTAGGAAGAGTCTCTATGGTGGGAGAACTAGACTTCCAGTCAGCTCCAGAAGTGAATGGGGGGTTTCTGGTTAGGATCTTTGTGGCTCTTTGTGGGTTTAAGGTTGCCGACCCCTGATCTAGTAAGTGAAGAACAAGCAACATATAGCTGGCAGAACCTCGCTCTCTTTACTAGTTCAGTCTACCTTCCAGGCATCTTAGAACTGGACCTCTTTTTAAAGATAAGGGAATATTTATGAAATCTTTCATAAGAGCACTAAACCCAAGTTTTGGAAACAAGTTTAACACTTGGGGGGAAAGTGCTAAACTCATGTTGATATGAGCTTTTTTGCAAGACCTCGTAAGTACTTTGAAAAAGCACAATTGAGCAAATGTCTCTATGGAAGCCCTGGGCTCTGTCTCTCCTGCAGCTAGGAGAGGGCCAATAACCATGGAAGACCCAACCCAGCTAGCAGAAGAGAGGCAGCACGCATGCTGCACTCTAAAACAGCCTGTTGAAGTTGGGCAGACCCTAATGCCTACTGGCATCAGCAACCTTACTGTTGGTGAAGCATGCAAGACTGCAGATTCCACGGGGAAATATTGTGTCAGGAGAAAAAGGGGATATGCTACTTTAAAGCTGGCACAGCTACGAATAAATAATTTTAAGTTGCCCGAGGGCAATGTCATGAGGACATCAGAGAAAAAAAGTAATCACCGAGTCATGTTTATGCTGTAATTAGGGGGACGTAAAGATGAATTCCTGTTTGATATTCTTCTACCTGTATCCAAACACCAAGAAACAATAACTTAAGCTGTCATTAAATGGCTGGAGGTACGGATGGATACATCAGCCCTACTAGAATCTCTTTTAGATGGTATTGCCTGAATGAAGTTGTCTTTTAATCACTCAGGCATCACTTGGTTTATGTAACGCTTTTGAGTAGGAGTGTTCGCTACAACAATAACTGAAAACATAAGGAGATGGTTGAGGGCATCCATCAATTCATGCAACTAAACAATCAAGATCTCAGGTCCAAATTGGAAACAGAATACTGCTGTATCTCCTGGGTCCTCCTTGAGTTTCCATTAAGCCCCTTCTACTTCCCCCTTTATTTGGTATCCCTTTGCTTTGGTCTTACTGCTGGAGAAGCAGTGATTTTTATTTGTATGATTTGCTTCTGCAGAACCAGCTGATGGGTGGTGAAGAGCAGAGGAAGAAGAATGGAAATGGCATGGGGGGGGGGTCCAAGATCAAAAGTGCCTACATTCATCTTCTCATCTTTCCTACTACCTTCTCCTATTGTTATCTTATGATTTCTCACTTGTTTGTATCTTATGATTTGTGATTTTATCCTATGATTTATGATCTAAAACGTATCACTTTGTTGTTTGTATGTACACTGAGAATTTATTCACTGGGGACAAATTCCTTGTATGTTGAATCACACTTGGCCAATAAAGACTATTCCTGTTCCCTGGGTTTCTGCAGCATCTACTGAGGCCTAGAGCGAGAGAAAAAGGAGGGCCATTGCAATGAATACTGCAGGCAGAAAAGCAGGAAAACATGTTCCAGTAGCAAGTCTATATCTGATAATGCTGAAGAAGCCTCCTTTAACCATTTGAAGCAGCAGGAACCTGATATTGCAGGATCCAATCTGAGTCAGTCACTAAGATCAAAGTTTATTCCTCCAAACTTTTGGGCTCATGCCCATAATCAGGAAACCTCTCTCTCCAGAATCTGTGCACTGGGCTGTTCTACACATTGTACTTATATAGTGCTTGGTTAGGTGTAGCTTTTAGTTGTTAATTAGGGTGTTGATGGCTGGCTATTAAATCATTGGTTGTTTTTCCTTATGCTGCTGTGTCCTCAGTTCCTTTGTATTTGATAAGATGGTGGTAAAAAAGCTGACCAGTTGACTGACAGAAAGCCTATTTCCCAGGCTTCAATCATTTCTCTGGCTATTTTTGTTCCTGCTTGGCCAACAATCATGGTAGCTGCAAAATTGAATGCACGTCCTTGTTCGTTGCATTGTGAGGTTATCAATAAGTTTGGGTCTCCTTGTCTAACCATTCACTTCTGTTCTCGAACCTGACATGCATATGTCCTTCCCATAGCTCCAATCTACCATCTCCACTTTCAGAATGATATTGGTGTCCCATCAGAGTAGACAACCAGCGTTATGGCAGGACCAAGCCACATAATTCTCAAATGCTACTACAACAGATTTTTTTTGAGAGTTGGAATCCAATGTTCAAGGTTCTAATGACATTTCAAATCCAATGAGATTCAACGACCTACTGTCGATTTAGGAGTTTTATCATTCCCCGCCAGCAAAAGAAGTCATTCGGGGTTTCCTCTGTCGCTGAAACTTTTCAAAAAGAAAAGCTTATATTTAGTAGACAAAGAGATAGCAAAGGAAAGGGCAGTTACATTTTTGAACTCTGCAAGGTTTCACTGAATTATTAATCATTATTCAATTCAAGCAGAAAATTCATATGCATATTTATGAAATAGTAATTTAGAATGTAAGCAAAGTGGGTTATTTTTTTTTATTCCCACAATAGCCTTGGAGAGGCATACCTGCTCATAAAATATCTATCATGGTGGGCATGACCAAGAACAACCACCTATTGTCCAGAAGATAAATAGACCCATTTGCTCATCATTTCCTTTAACTCTGATAAGGTTCCCTACCATGTCAGTTTCCTATTATCTTTGTTACTGAGCTGTTGTTTCTCGTGGCATCTATTTTATGGCATAGCGCCTAAAGCCTGAGGAACCATCTGTCTCCCACAGTATCTGCCCACCATCTCTGATCAGAAAGAGTTAGCTTGCTTCAGGTCCTGTTGATTAAGTAACATCATCTAGTAGGAAGTAGACCTTCTCTGTTGCAACTCCTGCCTTCCAGAATAGCATCTTTCCCAGAGCTTCCCAGGGCCTCCACCCTAACAACTTCTCATGAGCTCTAAAATTGTGGGCTTTCTCCCAGGCCTTGGGCTAGCTATCCAAAGGGTCCTTTAGGTTGGGATGATCTGAGAGGTTGCTTTTCATCAATTACCTCAAGGCAATTGTGTGTGTGTGTGTGTGTGTGTGTGTGTGTGTGTGTGTGTGTGTCTGCTTCTGAGTTGAATTTTGTGAAACCATTCAGTTGGAAAACCTAGAAATTGGATAAACGGATAACATTCCCTAAGCTCCTTTCTCCTATCTATTCATTCTTTTTTTTTTTGCCATAAACAGGGAGTCCTTGCTTACTGACTGCCTTGTTTAGCAACTGTTCAAAGTTACAAGCTTTGTGACAAACTTCTCATTTATAGCTATCGCAGTATCCTTGGTTGTCATTTGGATGCTCTGCCTCCTGCCATCACATGATCGCCATTTGCAAGTTTCACAACTAGATCCAAACAAAGAGAATTAAGGCAGAATGCAGAAGAAGTGAAGAAGAAGAGAAATCAAGTCACGGTCGCAGGGGGTCTCACTTAATGACTTGAGCGATTTCCTTAATGATGGAAGCAGAAGGGATGTTACAAGTTTCCTCACATGATTTTTTTTCTTTCAGCAACCCTGACAGAGTCGCCGGTCCCAATTGTGGTGGCTAAGCAAGGGCTACTTATACCATCATGAAGACTGCTGAACTTATAGGTGATCCTTATTCAAATTTTGCTATACTGTTTTTTTACTAAATGGGGTTGTCTTCACCGTATGTGCACTGGATGATAGGCAAGATGGTGGACGGATTCTTTCTTCAGCAGATCACAAGCCTGTAGAAGAAATATCATCTATTTCTAGATATCATCAGGCAAAGCACTGGAATGGAATGAATATGACACCAGGCTCTTTCAAGCATTTCTTGGTCATTTGTCGGCTCCTCTTCCCCAACCCCCTTCTGTCACAACACAAATTGAATCATGGTGGGGGAAAAGGGTTGGAATAAATGGGGACATACTACAACAACACAGACATACCAATGCCTGCTTAAGGCTGTCTCACCATGCAATAGAGACAAGCAGGGAACTCACCATTGTCACAAAACAATTCTATCATGGTGTAAGGTTCCAAAATGTACTTGAGTCACCAGAATGCCAAAGAGAGAAACTAAAGAAGAGGCTTAGAAAAAATATCAGCTTTTATTTGTATAAAGAAGAGCTGGGTAGATCATACCACTACATACAGACACATAGCATGCAGTGAAAGGCCACACCTTGGGAAAAGTATGGTGTCCTTTTATACCTTCAGAGACATCAGTTTAGTACCCAGCTCTGGCCCCCTGGCCCATGCCTTCCTTTGGCAGTGCAGCAAGGAACAGGGAGGTTGAGTGCTTAGCAACAGAGGGGCGGGGTGCTTAGCAACACAGGTATTTGGCCAATGTAACCCTGGCAATCCATGACATACCCCGATTCATGAGATATGCACCAGGCACCAAGTGATACAAAAAAACAAGATAACAGAAATTAGATCACTGGTAGAAGCAAATGGCAGAGGCAATTCCAATTCTTAGCAAAGCAATTCTTACAGAAGCAAAAGAGCAAGTCAAACCAATTCTACTGACTCTACTATTATGTCCCACTAATTCTACCTATTCTATTATTATTGTTGTTGTTGTTGTGATGATGATGAAGATGATGTCTCTTCAATGGTTTTATTGTAAGTAGGCATATAGCCTAAGAAAATTGCTGGTAACTATCAACTATAGATTCAAAAGATGCCACAGGCTTCATCTGCACTTAATATTTTGCAGCATTTCAGCTCCTTTTAAAAAAAGAAACTTAAAAATCAAGAGCTCCCAAAGAGGAATCAGCAGGCCTACCGTCATTTAGAGGCATCAAATTACCTGTTTTTGGCACAAATCAATCACTTTGGCTACAGTGTTGTGAAATTTCAGACTTAAGCTAGAACACTTACACAATCAGCCTAAAAGATATTTTACCTTCTGAAATCAGGTTAAGTTTTCTTGTCCATCAGGGCTGGCAATGTTACTTGATTGCCCAGGCCAAACTCTTGTTAAATTTTTATTTCTATCCAATTCCCCTTGCTGCTTTTTTTTTTTAATCCGTAGCAATTGGGGACAATCTGTAAAAGAGAAAAATGAAGGATGGGTTTTAAAACTTCTCTATCTCAGCTCCATGAACTACCAAAGGTCCTGTTGGAAGTTAGCACCCACCTCTCTCCTAGAAGAATGAAATATTCTAGGAAATATTAAAAAGACAGAATATTATATCTCCCTGGATGAGAAATGGAGAAAAATGTTTTTTTTAGGCAGGAAGCAGACTCACTCTTAATAGCCCCCAGCCTCCTCAATAGCCCACAGCAGATGACAGTACTTAAGAGATAAAGAGATAGCTAGGTCTATTCATAAGCAAATACCCTGACCCAAGATCCAACAAAGGTAGGATTAGCCCTCAGCCATAATAGGAATTGCCCAAAGCCCTTTCATTACATCACCATCCAGCAGGATTCAACCAAGCTTGGGACTCAAGACATTACAAATTTACCCCTGCGTGGCCCCATTGGAGTCTGACAACCAATCAGAATAAATTTCTTACACAGAAACAGGAAGCTCCAAGGCGGGATCCAAGAGAGGGTATAAATATATCTCTATCTCTCTCACCCACGTGCTTCTTTTTGTCCAGGATCTCAAAACCATGTGGTCCTGTCCGCCATTGGAGAGAGAGACTGAGAGTACATTCTCTTTATTTATTTTTATTTATTTTATTTATTTTATTAGATTTCTAGACCGCCCTTCTCCCGAAGGACTCAGGGCGGTGTACAGCCAAGATAAAAATAAACAATGTACAATTAAAAGTAAATTAAAAAACTTATTATACAGTTTAGCCGAAAAATTAAAATATATAAAAAATCTAAAAAACCCCAATTTAAAAACGTAAATAGAATTTAAATTTAAAATCTAGACAAATTAAGAAAGCCCCGCGCGAACAAACAAATATGTTTTCAGTTCGCGGCGAAAGGTCCGAAGGTCAGGTATTTGGCGTAAACCAGGGGGAAGTTCATTCCAAAGAGTAGGAGCCCCCACAGAGAAGAATCTTCCCCTGGGGGCTGCCAGCCAACATTGTTTGGCGGACGGCACCCTGAGAAGTCCCTCTCTGTGTGAGCGTACGGGTCGGTGGGAGGCATGAGGTAACAGCAGGCGGTCCCGTAAGTACCCAGGCCCCAAGCCAAGTCTTTGACTCTTCTCCTGGCAGAATTCAGTCAGTTAGATGTTAGGTTTTGTCTATCCTTATTTGTTATAAACTATGTTACTGTTATACAACCTGCTTCACTAATCAGGTCATATTCCCACCGTCTAGAATAAACATGCGAACATACTAAATGCTTCAACTTACAAAATTATCTTTCTTATATTTTTGTCATGATTAAAAATATTGTGAAATACAAAAAGAAGGGGAAGAATTATTGTGGCAGGGGGATATGTATACATATAGATCTATCTATCATCCCTCTACTGTACACACATGCATACACATGTAAATACACACACACTTAAGTTACCGCTTGGAAAAGCACGTTCAGGATAGATTCACCTATTCCTGTCCAAGGCCCAGACTAAGATTATTGTAATTGAAATCTTGAGAACACAATGTAGGGATAACTGTGTCTAAGATTCTCCAGATGTTGCTGAATTACAGCAGCAAATATCCTTCACTACTGGCCTTGTTCAAAGAAACCAAGTGAAGTAGTAATTTAGCAATTTAGTGCCCCAGGCAACTACTACTCATTTGGGTTGCAAACATCTAGATGATAATTAAAAACCAAGAAAAAGAGTTTTCTGTTTATTTTTGCTGATATATAATTGACATCTGGACTTTTTACAGTGCAAAGACAGTAGCCCTACATTAGGCTCCCTACCTATCCCTCTTGCAAAAAAAGTGAACAAGAACTACAAATAATCTGGAATCTGAAAATCTGTTTTACAAATCAAATTCATTAAGAAGCATTATTGCCTATTCTGTAACTCTGTGCAATGCATTTTCTCAAGAGATCTGCCAAAGCTTCTTTTGGAAATAGTGAATACTTTTTAATTTGAAGTGATGCTCGGGGCTAGGTATTAACTGAGAGATTGGGAAGATGCTTACTATGGTGGTTTAATGTTTTAAATAGAGCGCTGAGGTTTTATATATGCAATGCTACTTTCTTGATGCCAATAAAAGTAGCTGAACTAGAAGGAAGGAAGGAAGGAAGGAAGGAAGGAAGGAAGGAAGGAAGGAAGGAAGGAAGGAAGGAAGGAAGGAAGGAAGGAAGAAAGAAAGAAAGAAAGAAAGAAAGAAAGAAAGAAAGAAAGAAAGGGAGGGAGGGAGGGAGGGAGGGAGGGAGGAGGGAGGCAGGCAGGCAGGCAGGAAGGAAGGAAGAGGCAGGGAGGCAGCGAAGGAGGGTAGAAAGGAAGAAGGGAGGGAGGGAAAAAAGAAAAAGAAGGAAGGAAGATAGGAAGAAAAAGAAAGGGAGGGAGGGAAGGAAGGAGAAAGAGAGAGAGAGAGAGAGAGAGAACGCTGTTTACTTAAAAAGACAGTCTGAAAAAAATAGTTTGCAATATTTAAAATGTATGTGGGTGGCTTGCACACATTATGAATCTATCAGTATTAAACAGTAATATCCATATGCAGGTTTTTGAATAAAATACAATAACATTATTATTAATGGAAAAGAAAACATAAAGGAAAAAAACTTCTGAATGTGGGCTTATTTTTTCACAAAACTCCCTAACACTTTGAATGAGTTGCAAATTTAATATGGTTAATTATGTATATACCATATTGTGAATTTCTAGAAATAAATGAATTTAATAGGTGCAAATGGTAAATATAAAAATGTAGTTGTAATTACACTTTTACATAAAAAAACATGAGACTGATGCCAAATACTATCCTGAGCTTCTGTAATATGGCAATGTTTCCCAAAGCTAAAGATTCCTTCCTTCCTTCCTTCCTTCCTTCCTTCCTTCCTTCCTTCCTTCCTTCCTTCCTTCCTTCCTTCCTTCCCTCTCCTTACTGTGTTGGAGTGTTTATGTATACCTGCTTTCTTCATTTTCTACTTAAGTTCTTCTTTTTTGCATGAAGGTTATTTTTAGCCGACCTCTAAATCAGTGGTTCCTCAACTCTATTTATTTATTTTTATTTGTTTATTTTTATTTGTCACAACAGTATATATAAGCATAAGCATGAAAATAACTATACAATATATAAGTATATATATGAGCATAAGTATGTAGTAACTATATTAATTGGATATAATGAAAGGAAACAATAGGACAGGAACGGTAGGCACGTTTGTGCTCTTATGCACGATGCATTTAATGTATTACAAGAAAATATCCAGAGACATCGATTCACATAACACACCTTATGGAAGTGCAGGGGCCTGTTGCATCTCTACAGTTTTTATTGATCCTCCCAATCTGTCTCTATCTGGGGCAAGATAAGTTTGAAAATTCAATCAGTCCTATTTCAGAGATAAACATGAATTGCTGATTTCCAACAAGACTGGCTGTTGCATCTTTGGACTGCAAAGGAATTTGCTAACTTCAGTTCATACTTGTAAAACTCCACGTCTATCTATATCTATATTTTCTCTATATTGTATATATGCAAACTTATATACAGCCCAACCCTATGCAGGGAGTTAAATATTGTGGAATTCAATCTGATGTACTGCCTGAAAAATGTGTTAGGAAGCCATCTTCATACTTACAAATAGTTCAATCAATCAGAATAGAGCTGGAAAGGACTTTGGAGATCTTCTAGTCTAACCCTCTGCTCAAGTATATATCTCATCCTATACCAGTGATGGCTAACCTTTTTGCCAGGAGTGAAATCTAAGAATTTTCCCTACCGGTTCTGTGGGCGTGGCTTAATTGGTGGGCGTGGCTTAGTGTTCAGATGATTGGGTGGGCGTGGCCAATAACAATAAATAATAAAAATAATAAACAAAGTATACAAAACAATAAGAGGTACCAAAAACCAACTTTCACACTTTACACACACACACCACAACACAACTGACTCACACACAATGTAAAAGCAGCTGCACTTCACCCAAAATGGTCCCTGCAACAAGCAGGAACCTCACACTTTTACACTTTATACACACCCAACTGACTCACACACACACGCATACACAAAATGCCACATACAACTTTGTGAGATTTTGTGTGTTTTGTGTAGTTAGAGTGAAACACTACAGAAACACACCAAATCTCACAAAGCTGCACAAATACTTTATTTTATTATTTTTATTTAATTTTTTTAGATCAGGGATCTCCAACCTTAGTAACTTTAAAGTTTGTGGACTTCAACTCCCAGAGTTCCTCATTCAGCAAAGCAGGCAGTCAAAGCAGGCTGTAATCAGTAGCTGAAGAAAAGCGTGGCGTTGCCAGCCTGAAAGGAGCAATAATTATAGGTAAGTGAGGAGGGGAAATTGGGTGGGCATGGGTGGGGGCTCTTGTAAGTGGGGGCTGTTAAAAAGTGATTTTAAAAGCCTATGGGGATCAGAAAACTCCTCTGCGATCGCCAGAGGAAAATTTTTTTTAAAAAAGCTCCTCTGACGATCTCAGCTGAATTTCCCTCATAGCAGCCAAGAACCTCTTAAAATAATTGTTTTAACATGTAGAAATCATGTTTTTTAAGGTTCTGGTGATGAGGAACTCATCTGGGATGGCCAGGGGAGCCTTTTAAAGCCCCCCCCCCTTTTTTTCTTTTTTCTTTTCCTTTGACTGAAGATTTTTTTTAAAAAAAAAACTTTTAAAGGGTTCTGATGATCTCTGCTCAGCCCCGCGATCATCAGAGGTGTTTTTTTTACTTTTAAAGGCATGTTTTCTGCTGAAGAAAAACTGCTTTTAAAAGGAAAAAAAAACCCTCTGCTGATGGTGCGGCTCAGCAGGTGGCGGGGCCAGGGATTTTTGCTACCAGTCCTTCGAACCAGCAGCCGCCATCGCTACCGGATCAGGGGAGCCAGTCCGAACAGGGAGCATTTCACCCCTGCTTTTTGCCATTGCATGCCAAAAGCGAGGGGAGCGGGGGGGGTCACATGTGCACATGCCCACACCCATAATTCTGTGCACCCTGCCCCCCCCCCATGCATGCACACACAATCCCCCTGCGCTCCCCCTGCTTTTGGCACATGATGGCCCGGTGGGCCCGGTGGACCAGTTTTTCACCCTCCCTGGGCTCCAGAGCTTTTCTAGGAGCCTGAGGAGGGCAAAAACAGCCTTCCCCACTCTCCAGAGGCCCTCCGGAGGCCAGAAACATCCTGTTTCCTGACTTTCAGTGGGCCGAGAAGGCCCAAAAATCAGCTGGCCAGAGCGCGCATGTGCATTGGAACTGAGCTTGCGTGCCCACTGATATGGCTCTGTGTGCCACCTGTGGCACATGTGCCATAGGTTCGCCATCACAGCCCTATACAATTTGAGACAAGTGGGTTATCCAGTATCTTTAAAATCTCCAGTGATGAAGCACCCACAACTTCTGAAGGCCAGCTGTTCCACCGGTTAATTGTTCTCACTATTAGGAAGTTTCTCTTTAATTCCTGCTTGCGTCTCTCTTCATTGTTTGTTGTCTTCTCATGCTTTGGAAAATAAGTTCATTATAAGTCAGGGTAGGAAAGAAGGAATTGCACCATGGAAAATGGAACAGCTGCTTTGTCTAAAGATAAGATAAAGTGTCTTCCTCTGATAATGGAAATCAACATAAATTCATATCTGCAGTGAAACTCTTGTCCAAGGTTATACTTAATGGATGTATCTACTGATGGAACCATCTGACAGTCAAACTTTATTCTGTTCTAGCTACTACCAAAACGGAGAGAATGAGCAAAGCCTACAAGCATTACTCACAGGGCTCATAAAGCTGCAGGGTATCAGCCATCATCCTTCAGATGTAAGGAGCAGATTTCATGGAATCTGGAAAAGTTCCCAAGGAAAGCTGACCTAGCTCCATTTCACCGATGGCGATGTTGGCCTGCTGAGAGCTGCCCTGAATACATGCTGTGTGACATGTGAGCTTATAGCTCTGTTTTCACAGCAGGATGACTTAGAAGAACCTTGGGGACATTGGAGGCAGCTATTAGGCAGCTGAGCTGTGAATCCCTTGACAGGATGGTAGCCTCCTGCTTGAGAAGTAGAGCTAAGAATCAAGCTTGTTTCTTAGAAAGCCCACTGTCAGCTAACGGAATTTAGGTGGCTTCTGCAAAGCCTTTCTTACAATCACTATCTGAAGTGTCAGGAGTTTGGAATGTAATCTTTGTACATGAAAGCAGCCACAGGCAAAACATATTATAATGCTAATATTTAAACCAAGGCAGTGGTGAAATCCAAAAATTTTTTACTACTGATTCTGTGGGCGTTGCTTGATGGGCGTGGCAGGGGAAGGATGCTGCAAAATCTCCATTCCTACGCCACTCCAGGGAGGGGATGCTGCAAAATCCCCATTCCTTCTCCACTCCTGGGAGAAGGATAAGATATTCCTAAGAGGAAAGGAAAATGTCAGTAGCATACAGTATTACGTTGCCCAGCCTTCTAGCGGAGATAAAAGTAGAAAGGATGCTCATCTCTTAATTTCTTCACCTATCATGGGAACTAACTAACTAACAACTAAGACAGTGTTTCTCAACCTCGCCCATTTTAAGACGCGTGGACCAACTTCCCATACTGGCTGGGGAATTCTGGGAGTTGAAATCAGTGGTGGGATTCAGCCAGTTCGCACCTATTCGGGAGAACCGGTTGTTAACTTTCTAAGCAGTTCAGAGAACCAGTTGTTGGAAGAAATCTTATTTTGTTTTTTTGTTTTTTTCACTTTACAGGGCTAATCCTGTAAGGAAGGCAGGAAGGAAACATTCTGGTGTTGTTTCTAGCTTAATCTTTATTGCTCCGCTTACAGAAATTGCCTCTCTGGTTAACCCTTATTACATTGTAACAGCTAAGGCAAAGCGCCCATCAATGTGAGTGATGTTGAGTTGGCTATACCCACACGGTCAAATGACCACCAAGCCATGCCTACCCAGCTGGTCATTAGGGCAGAGAACCAGTTGTTAAATTATTTGAATCCCATCACTGGTTGAAATCTACACAATATAAAATTGCCAGGGTTCAGAAACACTGAACTAGGAAAAAGAAGATGAAAGCAATGCTAATCTATATGGATCAGCTGAATTATCAAAACTATATATGTGGGTCTAAGATTAATGTCAGTTACACAAAACTATGGACTCCCTTGTTTTTCCCTAGTTTTTAATGGGGTTCATTTGGACCTAAATCAGATTGTAGTATTGTCTGTGTAGACCAGGCCTGTCAAACTGGCCACCCAAGGGCCATATGCATCACACACAGGCCATGCCCACTCCAGCTCCACAAAGCAAAAATGTTGTGACATGTCACAATCGGGTGAAATGCTCCCGGTTCAGACGGGATTGTGCAATCTGGTAGCTATTGTGGCCGCTGGTTCGGTGATCTGGTAGCGATGGCAGAGCAAAGCTCCACCCATCCTCCTGGATGTCATTACTTCCTGGTTTTAACCAGGAAGTGATGTGTTTTTTATCTTCTGTGCATGCGCAGGTCTGCACATGCATGTGACACACGCGCATGAGCAAAGCGCGCACGCACCGCTCCACACGTGCACTTTCGAACCAGTAAGGAAGGTAAGTAGATTTCACTCCTGGTCACAATACATTATATGGCGCAATCAAGTTTGACACCTGTGGTGTAAACCAATGTTTCTCAAACTTGGCAGCTTGAAGATATGTGAACTTCAACTCCCAGAATTCTTTACGGTGGCTGGGGAAGTCTGGGAATTGAAAGTCTATATATCTTCAAGTGGCCAAGGTTGAGAAACGCTCATCTAAATGCAATGAACCGTAAGAGATCCATTGATGTCCTAGAGGACATAGTCCGTCTCAACATATCCATTTACTTGAAGATCACTAGGTTAAGGTTCTGCCACCATGCTAGCCGCCACCCCTATCCCATGTTCTTTATCAAGCCAGTCTTTGCCCTTTTTTTAATCCTGAACAGGTGGATACTTTCCCAAGTAAAGCACAAAGCTGCAACTCCCAATTTTTTTTTCTCCCACGAAAGTTTTGGGAACCCGTAATTTATAAAGATTTTAAAGTTTATGTGGCTGGCACTTCATTTTATACCATGCTGACAGGGTTGTATCATCCTTACTAATTAATTAATTAAGAGTATTTTTAAAATAATTAAGTTGGGCAGCGAGCCTTGTTGGCTCACAGTGAAGCTGTTGCCAGCTCCCAATACACTAAACTGTTTGTTGCATCTCATTTCCATCAGCTTGGAAAGTTCATTTGCCCCGTTATTTCCACTATATGACCTGGGAGACCAGCTGAAAAACATGAAAAGGAGATGCTCTGTTCAAATTTCAAGTCATACTTTAAAAAAGAAAAAAAATATCTTGTAAGTCCTTCTTTGCTCTCTCTTTGATGGAAGGGACACCCAGATACAGACCTCAGTGAAATCAGCACGCAGGAAGCTCAACAAAAAACCCCAATTAGTCCAAAATTTCCATTGCTAAGCAAGACAGTTGTTAACAGAGTTGCACCCAGGAGCGGGTTTAAATTTCGGCCGCTACTGGTTTGCTCGTGGGTGCTCGCATAGGCTTCTGCGCATGTACAGAAGCTTCTGCACATGCGCAGAGATGTCCGGGCGGGTGGGCGGAGCCTCCTGCCGTTGCTACCACCAGTTCGCCCAATCCAGAGCAAACTGGTAGCAACCCACCCAGTGGTGGGTTTCAAAAATTTTTACTACCTGTTCTGTGGGAGTGGCCAAGAGGGCATGGCATGGCTTGGTGGGTGTGGCAGGGGAAGAATATTATAAAATCTTCGTTCCCACCCCACTCCAGGGGAAGAATACTGTAAAATCTCCATACCCTCCCCACTCCAGGGGAAGGATACTGCAAAATCCCCATTTCCTCCCGATCAGCTGGGATTTGGGAGTCAGAGAATAGATGGGTTTGGGGCCAGTCAGAATTTTCACTACCGGTTCTCCGAACTACTCAAAATTTCTGCTACCGGTTCTCCAGAACTGGTCAGAACCTGTGAAACCCATCTCTGAACCCACCACTGGTTGCACCCCATTTTACCACCTCTTTTTGCCATAGCTGTTAAGCGAAACACTGCAGCTGTTAAGTGAATCGTGCAGTTGTTATGCCAATCTGGCTTCCCCCATTTGTTGTGTCTCGCCCAATCTCACCACAGCCGGGGCCTGCTTATCTGCTTCCGAACACGGAGGAATGTTCTAGTATGCCTCCCGGCCCCAGCCCTGGCTCCATGCCCAGACAGGCTGAAGAGGAGGAAATATCTCCAGCCCCCAGCTCTGGCTCCATGCCCAGGCAAACGGAACAACTAGACCCCTCCCCCTCCTCCACAGCATGTGAGCCTGAGGGAGGTCAATTGCCAACAGCTGCAGACTGGAGTGACCCTCGCGTCAGAAGACTTGATAGGCGGAGGCAACAGAAGGAAGGGAGGGGCAGGCCGGGATAAGTGCTGAGTCATGGAGCCACACCCCATGGCCTATATAAAGGATCTGCTTTCTGGCATTCTCTGAGTCAGGCAAAGTCTAAACATATCTTGCTGAAGTCACTTTCTGATCTCCTGCCTGCCCTGAGGACTTTGCTAGGACTTTGGCAGAGCTGCAGAGGCACGCCTGATTCGGATTTCCCTGACCCGGCCGTCAGCGGAGGAGTGGGACATGACACCATTGACTTTGCTTGTTGGAAGCCAGCTTGGAAAATTATAAATGCTGATCACATGCAGAGGTGGCATTCAGCCAGTTCGGACCGGTTCGCTCGAACCGGTAGCGGAAATCGCCACCCACCCGCCCAGGTTTTATGCCATCCTGTTTAGGATTTTTTGAGGCCGGGCGCATGCACGGATGGTATGTGAGCAAGCAAAGTGGATGCACAGAAGGACATGCGCATGCACGGACGAGGCACGTGAACTCACATTTGCGAACCGGTAAGGAAAGTAAATGAATACCACCCCTGATCACATAATGGTAGGATAATGCAACTGTCATAAATACATGCCAGTTGCCAAGTGCCTGAATTGTGATCACGTGACCATGGGGAACGCTACAACGTTCATCTGAAAAAAGGCTCGTAAGTCACTTTTTTCAGTGCCATTGTTAACTTCGAACAGTCGTTAAACAAATGATTGTACATTGAGAACTATCTGGAGTTGCTGTTCCGATCCATTACTATAAGCTTGAACTTATAGTAAGTAGGTCCTCCAGCTAGAATCAACTGTGAAAAATTTCCTTGAAGAATTATCACTAGGAGTATAAACCACGCCTTACTGCGGATAACTCGTACGGAAAAAAGACTCGAAAGCAGATTTCAGGAACGGGATCAAGTTGCAAACTATAGTGGGACTGGAAGTAATGCAGCAGCAATAAGAAAATTAAATCAAGCATGTCAAGACCAGGAGTGGATATAAAACAGCAAGAACCCTAATGGCCTTATGTAAATCTCCGATGCAGCCACTTTCTGAATGTTGTATAATGAACTTCGGAATGCATCACCTCAAAATCGACATTATAGTTCTATTGTATAAAATTCAATTAATACACCCGTGAATTGTTCCCTATCGAACTGCAAATGTCTTCAGAAGGCCTCCAAAACCCTCTTCCTAAGATCCTAATTCCTCTCTACCCTTTGCCACCAGCAGAAATCGTTTTTAACTTTCCACCAGCTGATTGCAGAAAAAGAACATTTCCCAGTCCTGCTAACCTATTAAAAAAAAAAACCAACCTCAGATGTCATTAACAGAGGCTGTTTTAAAGCTTAATGGTGTACAGGAGGACAATTTCTAGGACCGAATTTTTTAGCAAATGCTACCAGGGAAGGAAAAGGTGGCCCTTTTTTTTTTTGTACAGTGATATCACCCGCTATTGAAATTTGGCACACCAATTCCCTCCATTAACATTATTGGAGACCGTATCCCGGCCTAATTGCTATGAAAAAAGCCTTTTGAAGTGGAGGCAGATTTTCTGCTGGTGAGAAAAGAAAGAACACTTCTATACCCAGCATTGCAAGACACTTTGGAAAACATTTTAGGTTTCAAATCAGCCCCTGGTGCCAGTAATAGGAGCTTTGGTAAATGAGTCTGGGATATGGGGGGGGGGGAGAGAATAGAGATCTTTAATCCCTCTTTCCTAATTTTATGATCCAATGCTGCAATCAAATTTGAAAAATGTATAGATATTTTCCTCCCATTATTACTTTTATAAATAACTCAAGGCAGCAAACATAACTAATACTCCTTCCGTCTCCTTTTTTTGCCCAGAACAACAACCCTGTGAGGTGGGGTAGACCAAGAGAGAGAGAGAGAGAGAGAGAGAGAGAGAGAGAGAGAGAGAGAGAGATTGGCCAATCTCAAGTTCCACCTTCGCCACGAACTGGCTTTCGTAGCCAAGGTGGGACTAGAACACAGGTGGGTTTCAACAGGTTCTGACCAGTTCTGGAGAACCGGTAGCAGAAATTTTGAATAGTTCAGAGAACAGGTAGTAAAAATTCTGACTGACCCTGCCCTCATCTATTCTCTGCCTCCCAAGTCCCAGCTGATCAGGAGGAAATGGGAATTTTGCAATAACCTTCCCCTGGAGTGGGGAAGGAATGGAGATTTTACAGAATCCTTCCCCTGCCACGCCCACCAAGCCACACCACACCCACCAAGCCATGTCACACCCACCAAGCCACACCCACAGAACCAGTAGTAAAAAAATTTGAAACCCACCACTGGACTAGAAACTCACCTTCTCCTGGTTTCTAGCCTGATGCTTTCACTACTACAATAAATCGGCTTTCTTTGTTTATTCTACATATATTGTCTGTTCTATAGAATGAATTTCTACAGCAAGGCAAGGGAAGAGGGGATCAATGATGAAGCATGTGCTGTAATAATACATGAGCTTCTAGCTGACCAATCTTTCTACTTTCTTCCCATATGGAATGTAGCTAAGATCAGCCCAGGCCATTCTCAGTTTATACATATATTTCCTTCCTTGTAACATTTCTCTGCATGCAGTAGATCAGGTGAAATTGACCAGTTAAATCAATTAAACCTGCTATAATCCCATTTGCTATGCAGATGCATCCAGGATGCATTTGCTGGATTGCAAAAATAGGATCATAAAAACAAAAGCAAGCAAGGGGGGGAAAAAATGTTTTCTCTCTCTGGTTATATAGGGAAGACTTAAATGAAGAGCTGTATTTTCAACCATTAGCTAAAAATGTAATAGTAATTCTACAGTATAAGCTCACCTAAGGGATAAAATAGCAAGTATTACTTAGTGGTATATTAGCAAAGCCTGCTTAGAGTTGTAGCTTGTTGGTTTGTATGTTTGTTTAGTGTGAGATTGTTTCTCAACTTTATTTATTTATTTATTTATTTATTTAATTAAACTTTTATACCGCCCTTCTCCCGAAGGACTCAGGACGGTGTACAGCCTACATTAAAACAATTAATATACACACTAAAATAACAATTAAAAAACTTATTCAATAAAGGCCGAAATTAAAACCGTCCAATTGACCATATAAAATACCCAAGAAAATATTAAAATTGAAAAATTTAAAATTTAAAAATTTAAAAATCAGGCCAGTCCCGCTTGGATAAATAAATAAGTTTTCAGTTCCCGGCGAAAGGTCTCTCTTTAGAGAGAGAAACTGATTTGGAAGTTCTCTGTCCATGGAAATACTAGAGATATGTTGAGATTTCAAACCCTGGTCACAGTACTATATTCCTGGGCTAGGCAAAATCTGGTCTTTCATTGAGTCAGCATCCACCTATTCAGAGTGTCTTTTGGAGTTGCTTCTATTGTTTGATGGCCTGTTGGCTCCTCATGTTCCATCTAGTCTTACTTTTCAGCCTCTAACTCACAGAATTCAAAGGAAATATGTAATTGTAAGATATCTGTATTAAACATGCCTGAACTCTTGTCTTCATCTAGTGTTGCAAGAAAACAGCAATGTCAACACTGGCATCTTAAAGACCATGGCCATATATAACTGAAGACTTAAAATCTGTCAATCACTATTTGTCAGGCATGAGCAGACGTCTCGGTAGAAGTCAGGTGTCCTGCTTACCTGCATTCAGTATAGTCAATTAACTCTCAAAGGTGCTTTTTCAAGAGGCAACTGGACTTTCTGGTTTTTCTTTGAAGATGTTTTGCTTCTCATCTTCAAAGAAAAAACAGAAAGTCCAGTTGCCTCTTGAAAAAGCACCTTTGAGACAACCATGACCTGAATGACTGAGAATCTCCATAGACAGTCAACTGATTTATTATTCTGAACTCCCTGTGAGGTCTGAAGGACATAGCAATGCAGTTTGAAAGCATGCAAATGTGAGTAGATTAATAGGTACCACTTTGATGGGAAGGTAACAGCATTCCATGTGCCTTTGGCATATAACCATGACCAGGGGTGAAATCCAGCAGGTTCTGACAGATTCTGGAGAACCAGTAGCAGAAATTTTGAGCAGTTCGGAGAATTGGCAAATACCACCTCTGGCTGTCCCCAGAGTGGAGTGGGAATGGAGATTTTGCAATATCCTTCCCCTAGGAGTGGGGTGGGAATGGAGATTTTGCAGTAGCCTTCACCTGGAGTGGGGTGGGAATGGAGATTCTGCAGTATCCTTCCCCTGCCACACCCACCAAGCCACGCCCACCAAGCCACACCAACAGAACCGGTAGTAAAAAAATTGGATTTCACCACTGACCATGACCATATGAAAGGTCTTTGGACAATGCTGGTTCCCTCGGCCAAGGATATGAGCATCACGCCCTAGAATCAGACACAACTGGACAGAGAAACCTTTACCATTTTAAGTAGCTTTACCTCTTCCGAATAGACCTTACAAACTGGATGAATGGGGTCAGCTCTTGTGGGATTCTACAAGATTCAGTTGTCTCATCCCTAGCCTTTAACATTACATGAAGCCACGTGGGATGAGTGATCATCATCTGGGCAGGTCCAGAGATATCATGGAAATCTTGGCCTGAAGGCTTTGATGGGATAAAACAGTTTAATAAACTTGGTCCAGAAAACCTCTGACTCTGGTTCTAACTCCCACTGAAGGAGCAAGTCTGTATCTTGGGAAGTCTGCTAGATTCACATGTGGAGGCCATGACAAGGGTGGGTAGCCTTTGTCATGCTTCAATTGATGCACAGTTGTGACTGTGGCTGGGGCAGGAGACCGTAGCCCCAAGATATGGTCTCATCAACCACAGAGTACCATAATATACTTTACATAGGGCTGCCTATGCTCAAAATCTGCAATTGGAGCAAAATTCTGCAGTCTCTATTCTGCTGTATGTTACACAATCATATTACACTTCCAAAACATTTCTAAACAAAGTGCTGCTTGTTGTTGTGGTCCGCCAGCAGCCTGCGGACCTGGCAACGGAGTCGGACAATGAGGAGGCTCGGGAGGACAATGGGCCAGTCCTGGAGTCAGGGGAAGGCCGGGACGAGGGCTCTGCATCAGAGGCAGAGATGGGCCAAGGCCATCTGGGAGCAATGAGCAGACTCCGGAGCCTCCAGAGGCGGACAACAGAGAGGCAGAGGAACAGGAGGAGCCTGTTCCTACTGCACGCATGCGAAGAGCTGCCAGAAGGCAAGAAGGAAAAAAGGACAACTTGGGAGTAAGGCCAGAAGATGATTGGCCACTCCCATAAGGCTTAAAAGAGCAGCAACAAGCCGTTGGGTTCTTTGTAAGAAAGCAATGTTGATTTCCATGCTTCTTGTCAGCATCTCTTGAACTTAGTGGGGGGTTTGCCAAGAAAAGCCTTTGGCAGGTTGCCAAAGATACCAAAGATTGGTGATAAGGCCAACGAACTAGTTATTAAGAATTTTGTTTTGGACAAAGCTAAGAATGAATTAATTCTCAGCTGTTTTAATAAAATAAGTTTGTTGAGGACTGAACTGTGTTTAGTAATCACTACTTGGGCCTTGGTCACAACACTTGTAACCTACAAAGTCCTATACAGCTTGGCATACAGATATCTTCAGAAGCACCTCGTGCAGGTGGCATCAGCCCATCCTGTCCTAGGTGGGGGTGCTCATTGTTCCCACAAAAGGTAAGTGAGGTAAGAGGAATAGGGAGCAGAGTTTTCCTGTGTAGTGGTTCCCAACTTATAAAACAGTTTTGCTTCACGAGGACTAGAAGGCACCTGCCTTGGTATCTAAAGGCAGCTAAAATGGAACTTTTTCCAGACGCTCTTTGATTGATAGTCTCTTGCTGTATATAGACTGGGGTGCGATTAGATTTATTATAATTTGGTGTTTCTTGAATTATGAACTGGTTTGCTTCAAATCAGAAGGCAAAGGGATGAGCTCAGAGACTCTGCTGGTGCAGTATAGAAGAAAGCACCGAGCAGAATCGAAGGAGGACTTCAACTTGCTTAAAAGAGCAGCAACAAGCCGTTGGGTTCTTTGTAAGAAAGCAATGTTGATTTCCATGCTTCTTGTCAGCATCTCTTGAACTTAGTGGGGGGTTTGCCAAGAAAAGCCTTTGGCAGGTTGCCAAAGATACCAAAGATTGGTGATAAGGCCAACGAACTAGTTATTAAGAATTTTGTTTTGGACGAAGCTAAAAATGAATTAATTCTCAGCTGTTTTAATAAAATAAGTTTGTTGAGGACTGAACTGTGTTTAGTAATCACTACTTGGGCCTTGGTCACAACACTTGTAACCTACAAAGTCCTATACAGCTTGGCATACAGATATCTTCAGAAGCACCTCGTGCAGGTGGCATCAGCCCATCCTGTCCTAGGTGGGGGTGCTCATTGTTCCCACAAAAGGTAAGTGAGGTAAGAGGAATAGGGAGCAGAGTTTTCCTGTGTAGTGGTTCCCAACTTATAAAACAGTTTTGCTTCAAGAGGACTAGAAGGCACCTGCCTTGGTATCTAAAGGCAGCTAAAATGGAACTTTTTCCAGACGCTCTTTGATTGATAGTCTCTTGCTGTATATTGACTGGGGTGCGATTAGATTTATTATAATTTGGGGTTTCTTGAATTATGAACTGGTTTGCTTCAAATCAGAAGGCAAAGGGATGAGCTCAGAGACTCTGCTGGTGCAGTGTAGAAGAAAGCACCGAGCAGAATCGAAGGAGGACTTCAACTTGCTTAAAAGAGAGCTCCGTGTTTCTATTTTAAATGTTTGTTCTTTTGGTTAATAGGAAGGCTGACAACTGTGTTCGCATTTACCACCACTATCACCACCCACCTGCCCCTCTCAAAAAAGGAAAAATAGTCTTGGAAAGTCCATTATGTGAGTAATAATGTATCATTTATCACTATTACTGTGTATTTCAGGGGTGTCCAAACTTGGCAACTTTAAGACTTGTGGACTTCAACTCCCAGAATTCCTCAGCCAGCTTTGGAGTCCACAAGTCTTAAAGTTGCCAAGTTTGGACACCCCTGGTGTATTTCTTCCAAATGTTATTGTAGGATGCTAAGATCCATGGTTTCTCTTTGGATGTTAGATCTAACATCTTTGCATAGATGTTTAGGGCAGGGGTCTCCAACCTTGGCAACTTTAAGACTTGTGGACTTCAACTCCCAGAATTCCTCAGCCAGCAAAGCTGGCTGAGGTATTCTGGGAGTTGAAGTCCACAAGTCTTAAAGTTGTCAAGGTTGGAGACCCCTGGGTTAGGGTCTCCTGCTTGAGCAGGGGGTTGGACTAGAAGACTTCCAAGGTCCCTTCCAACCCTATTGCTCTATGTTCTATGTCAGTGGTTCTCAACCTGTGGTCTGTGGATGGGGGTGGGGGCTGTGATGTCCTCACAGAGGGTCTGTGAAGGCTTAAAGAAATGTTATGATTTAAATCTTGAGTTATGCATTGGGCATCTGTGGCCAGAAAAGATATTTAAAGGGAATCTGTGGTGAAAAGAAGGTTGAGAACCACTGTTCTACAGGTATGTTATTTTTCTTTGCCTTGTTTTTTGGAGGGGAAAATCAGACATAAAATTCCCAAGCAACCAGTTAAAATTCAACATTAATCTTTATATCCACCACCACCCATCCACTTTCGGATAGAACCGTATAGAAACGTTGGCTGGGATGGTGGGGGTGGGGGGGGCGAGGGAGTCGATACCAGAATAAATTAACATTTAAAGGCAACTACAGCTTTTCATCCGCTTTCCTAGGTTGCTTTGTGAATGGGAGGCATCGCTGAAGCGAGCGTAAGGTCTTCGGCGCGGCTAAGCGTTGGCGTGATAACAGCTCGTATTTTTGATCCCAGCAATAATACAAAGCGCGGGGAAGATTGCGATGATCTCTGCTAAGGCAGCACAAGTTCCCAGATAAAAAAAAATCCCTGAGGGGGAGGGGGAGGGGGAGGAAACACGGGGCAGAGGGGAAAGCTCGGAGGATAAGATCCCTGTCACTTTCCAATCTGCGGTCGCCGCGCGCAGATTAATTCATTAAACATGGCATTGCCTGGAGATGAAGCAATCAAGACTTTGCAAAGCGGGCGAGAGAGCCTGTTGCCTGCCTGCCAGGCAGCCAGCCGGCCATCAATCCTCGTGCCCCACCTCCACCCCCACCCCCGTCTCCCTCCCCCAACCCGTTGTCCAGGCTTCAAGACTGATTCCTTCCTTGCCAGATTCCAAAGAGGACCCAGATAGAAATCGGTGGGGGCCAATGAGTCAGAGGTGGGTTTCAGCAGGTTCTGACCAGTTCTGGAGAACCGGTAGCGGAAATTTTGAGTAGTTTGGAGAACCGGTAAATGCCATCTCTGACTGGCCTCACCCCCATCCGTTCTCTGACTCCCGAGTCCCAGCTGTTTGGGAGGAAATGGGGATTTTGCAATAACCTTCCCCTGGAGGGGGTTGGGAATGGAAATTTTACAATATCCTTCCCCTGCCACGCCCACCAAGCCATGCCATGCCCACCAAGCCACACCCACAGAACCGGTAATAAAAAATGTTGAAACCTACCCCTGCAATGAGTCCCAGCGGAAGGAACTTGGGCGCCAACCTGCTCTCCGCATGTTCGCGACCCTCTAACTCTGGGTCAGTAAAGAAAAGCTCCCACGTGGCCTGTTTCCTCCCCCCCCCCCTCTTCTTTTGCTACAGCAACCCTCGACTGCCTCTGAGCTCTTCTCTTTTGAGGCTCGCGGCTGAGAACGTCCACTAATTTGCCTCCCCTCTCTTAACCATCTTTTAAAGAAAATAATAATAATAAAGAGGAACAGTGAAGCAGCTTAAAGGAAAATATTTGTAGCCGAGAGTTGAAATGAGGGCTCCTTGGTGCTCTCTCTGAGCTTCGTTGTTTTCCTGCAGACGTTTCATTACCCAAACTAGATAACATCATCTATGCGAGGTAACAGCTGTGGTTTCTTGCAGGGAACAACCAAGCAAGAAAATAACCAAGCTCAGAGAGCACCAAAGACACCCCCCCCCACTTGGTTATCAGCAAGTTGTGAGACACAAGGACCCCTGCTTCCTGCATTTTTACCAGATTTTCCCCATCGCACCCTTCTATCCGTTCATTGGATTCAGTCCTAGTATCGAGTCCCATAAGCTGCAACTTTTGTTCCCCGTGCAAACTATCTGGAGGCAGAAAAGTCCTGTCCAGCTAGTCCTATTTCTGGAAGTAGCATTTCTGAGCCTTTTAGAGGAACTTTAATCTTACAAATTTAAGCCATTTTAACTTTTGTAACTTTCTCCCACCCCTGGACACCCAGCCTTCCCATGGCATTGGGTGCCACCAAAGCAACTACAAAATGGACACCCCATTCCCAGCCCTGAAGCATCAACTACCTGGGTGTGCTATACAAACAGCTGCAGCTCTGGGAGGCTGGCCTAGTAGTGTGGACTGATCAAGGTGACTTTTGTGGCACTCATGCCGATTGTCTTCAGAAACAATGACGGTCATAAAAATGTTAAATAAATACAGCTCTCCAAATCCTCTATGTGCCCCCCACCTCACCTATGTGGTCTATCTACCGTTGGTGGTTACTAAGAGTTGCCATCCACATGATCATCTCTCAATGAATCAAATCCCTCTTAGCAGAAGCTATGGAAAACCTATAATGTACCCCAAAAATGATTGGAATAGAATAGAATAGAATAGAATAGAATTTTATTGGCCAAGTGTGATTGGACACACAAGGAATTTGTCTTGGTGCATATAGCAACATATCTAGCTCTCTGGCCCAGCTTATATCAACCTTTTCTAAAGTGCAGGATCAGAGCCGTTTCAAAAGAGCCTTTGTATATGAAAAACAGGTTTGGTGCTCTTTTAAAAGAGCACTAGACCAATATATAAAAAGTGGAGTGCTTCGGAAAGTGCTGATCAGGCATAATGTCAGCAAATGCCTTCTTTCTGGTCTCTCCTAGGATCTAAGCCGAAAAGATCTTGCAAGGCAGAGCCCAACAACCCCAGGAAAGGAGAGCAGGTAGTAGGAGCAGCAGCCTAAAGTGACCAATAGGAGCCAGGGAGAGCCAACCTTTGGTGATGTCAGCAATCAAGCGGTCACTGAAGTGTCAGACCATACCCAGCATATCAGGAAAAGAGGGGGGAAACCTTACATCCAATATGCTAAACCTTAAGAGCCACGGATGACTGTAGGCTGCTTCAACTATAGGTTGGACAACGGTGGAACGTTCAAGGCATGGTTGGAGACATTGTAGAGAAGCTCCGGGAAATGGAATGGAAAAATGGCTTGACTCAGTAGAAGATGGCTTCAAAGCAAGCTTAATATAATAGATTAATTCGTAGAGGAAGAGCAAGTGATGAGCAAGTTTGGAAAACGCGTTCGCTTCCACGGAAGCCAAAACAGACTCGTTTCTCACATCCTGGCTGTTGGGGTGAGACGTCCCTAGATCAAGAGCACCAAAGCTGTCCTGCTCTTTTTCTAGACCCCATCAGATTTACTTGGGAGAGTACCGGGCGGGGGGTGTCCAAGTAAGAGGACACTTTTAGGCAGACACGGGAGGTATATATAAATCGGACCGCCTATCTGACGCTTCGTCCGCCTCTATTTATCTGGGAACTAGAAGCCTAATTTGAGGCTGTACAAAAGCGCAGTCCACCAGCGATTCACACACACATTCAATCGCCGATAAAAGGTTGCGCGCTAGTTTTCTTTGTAATAACGGGAGTCGATGCAACAACCCGAGCAACTTCGCCGCTTTTCTGCGTCTCACACTGCCCGGCTCTCCCCACATCTCTTCTGACACCCCACCCCCCTCGTTTATCCGATAGCGAACTTAACACAACCCTCGTAAAACATCTCCCCGCACCAGCTTGTGGATTTCGCGTTACTGCCTGCACCGACTTAACTCCTAACCAACCGAGAGGCTCGTTTTAAAAAGCGGGGGGGGGGGCTGCCAGAGCAGCGAAGCAGATCGGGAAGCGGGTGGGAGGAAGGAAGGGAGGACGAAGTACGGAGAAGCAGCGTTGGAGTCCGCGGCAGCCCACAAGTAGATTTTTTTTCCCCGACTGGGAGAAGAATGATTCACTCTATACGAATGAAAGAAAAGTGACGCTTCCCTCGCCCGCCCGCCCACCCCCCCACCCCCCCTCCTCCGGTTTATCCTCCTGCGTTTTAAAGCCACCTCTTGCCAGTCACCCTTTGGCACGGCTGGGGCGCAGAGATCCTCCCGACTAAGCTAACAGTGGCGCCTCCTTCCTTTTCGCGTGAAGGATTTCGAGCGGGTGAGAAGTGGACGTTCATTCTTCAAGAACTGGGGAGAAGGGGAGAAAGAGAGAGAGGAGGTGGTTGTGGGGGGTAGCGATCGTCGCTGCCGCTGATGCGCGGGAAGGACACGCCTTCCTTCCTTGCCGTTTGCCCTCCGATGAGTTGATTTGATCCAGCTTCGGAGTGTTTTGCTGAGCGCCACCATCACGCCCCCCTCGCTCCCGCGCCTCCCCATCCCCACCCCCTCGAGTCCAGGTTGACACACCGTCCCGCTAGGAATGGACGGCGGGAGCTGTGCCACGCGCGTCTCCGGAGGAGGCTGGCTAGGAAGAGGGCTGGCTCGTCCAAACCGTCGGACCTGTTTTTTTCCTCCACCCCGCGGCGGTTAGATCGCCCTCCCGCCCTCCCTCCTTCCTGCTACCCAGGCGAGGTGCTCGATGCCCCTCTTTTGCCTCGAACTTGCTGCCATCAATAATTCATCGGCTCCCAGCAGTAGCGGCGGCGGCGAGCAAGAGAGCAGCAGCAGCAGCAGCAGCTTCAATAAGAGAGAGCGGGAGGCAGCAGGGCGGGGAGGAAAAAGCTGGTGCGTGAGCCGTGCTTGCCGGCTGCCTGCAGAGAGGAGGCGGCGGTGACAGCGGCGGCCGCTGTGGCGGTAGCAGCCAGAGCAACGGCGGCACCGGCGGCGGCGCATTCGGAACTCTCCCTTCTCGCCACCGCCGTCCCCAGCATTATGTTCCCGCAACGCGCGGCGGCCGCCTCCCCGGCAAGGGCCGCCGACGCCGAGGAGGACACGGGAGGATGAGGACAGAAGGGAGGCGAAGGAGGAGGAGGAGGAGGAGGCGCAGGCGGAGGGAGGCGGAGGAGGCGAGGCAGGGAGGAGGAGGAGGAGGAGGCGCAGGCGGCGGAGGAGACGCGGAGGATGAAGTGGAGTGTCCGGGGAGCCTGCGCCGCGCTCTCCAGCTGCCTCCTGCTCGCCTGCGCGCTGAGCGCCGCCGCCGTGGGCCTCAAGTGCTTTTCGCTGGGCTCCGAACTCAAGGGGGAGCCGTTCCGCCTGGGCACAGCGGCCGGCGCCTTCTACTCGGGGCTCCTGCTGGCTGCCGGGCTCTCGCTCTTGGGCTCCGCGCTTTTCTGCTGCCGCCCGCCGGACGACGAGGGGGCCGGCGGAGCGCACCGCCAAGGGCACGGGGCGAGCGAAGGCGCGGTGGTGCCGGTCGCCGGAGACGCTCAGCCCCAGTCCCAGCCGCTGCCCAAGGCGCCCCCCGGCGGCCGACAGAACTTCCTCCTGCTGGGGGTCCTGGTTTTCATGCTGGGGGTCCTGAGCGCCTTCGCCGGGGCCGTCATCGACGGCGATACGGTGTCGCTGGTGGAGAAGAAGTACTCGCACTACTGCCTCCTACAGGTTGGAGGAGGAGGAGGGTCGTCGGCTCGGGCGCGGCCTGCGGGGGGCCCCGACGGCTCCGGGACGACGCTATTGCTGCGCTGCCAGAAGCTGCGGGACTATCAGCGCGGCTTGGTCATCTCCACCATCTTCAACGCCCTCGAGTGCCTGCTGGGGCTGCTCAACCTGCTCTTGGTCAAGAACTACAAAGCGGCGCAGCAGCGGGGCCTCCGCCGACGGCGGCGCTGCCGACAGGAGCAGCGCCTCGCGGGCGGCCGTCGGAGGCGACGGAGGGGAGCCGGCGGCGGGGGAAGTGGCGGCGGCGGCCCGGGCGGCTCTGGTGGCGGCCGACGGCCTCAACGCCAAAGCCAAGGCTCGATCTTCTCCAGCGAGGACCCGGATCTGTCCCCGGGGGGCGATTGCGCCTTCCAGGCCGTCTCCTACATTAACGTCGGCGTCTTCCACGTCTTCGACGAGGCCGGGGTGGAGGTACACTGTGGCGGCCACCCTTCCATCGAGTTGCCTGGGTATTCGCCCATGGACCCCGAGTTCAATGCCTCCTACCCCTACTGCTACCCGCTGCCCAATGAGCAGCCTCCTGCCTATGAAGACATCTATCCCAGGGAGCTCTGTGCCAACCGCGTGTAGGCCCTGGCCAGACCCCTTTGGAGACCGCCTGCCCTGCCCCTCAGCCTGCTGGACTGAAAGGGGCAGAAGGTGAACTTGGGGCGAAGGGGGCAAAGCACAGAGGTTTAATGGGCAGGACCAGTAGCACAAGGTGAGGCCAACCCCCCCCCCCTGTTTGCCAGGACTCTTAACCCAGAAGCTGCCAAAAAAATAAAAAATAAAAACACCCAAGGTAGAACCCCAATAAATGCCTAGAAATGAGACCAGGCTGGTGTGTAGTGTTGGTCCTGCTTTTGGTGGCGAGTGGTGACCTGTTGGTCCAAACAGCTTTGCCTTCCTTTTTTTCTTTTCTTTTTTTCCTGAAGAATCGGGCATATTTTTCTCTTCACCTCTGGTTGGGGAAGTCTTGAACAGAGTTTTAGAAAGTTGCCAGTGTTTTGCAACCTGTTGGAGTTTTCTCCAATATATCCTGTCAAGATTTCTCTCTTTCTCTGCTACGGTACTTTTGGTTCTAAAAGGAAAAAAAAAACACATAGCTACCTGTTAAAGGGTTCAGCAAAGTGCATTTTCACTGATAAAGATAATTGGGGCAATCTCGGGATGATGCTTTTAATATCTTTTTAATTTTTACCCTTACCGTCTTTTATCTCTTCAGTATTGAACATTTTAGGGTTGGTTCTCACAGTTTCTCATTTGGCTTGGATTGAAATCACCAAACGGTTCAGCCTGCCTGGCATCCTCACCCTTCCCCTTGCATCAAATGAATCTTCATGATAACCTCAGCTTTAAAAGTGCAAAAGAGTTTTAAGTTCAGAGAGCCAGCCAGCAAGAGAGAGAGAAAAAAAGCACGCATTAATCTCTCAAGGTGTCATTTCAGAGAGCTGAAAGGAATTTTGAACAAAGCCTCTTAAGTTTACAATATTCCTGGGAGATGTTCTGTTCAGTTTAAATCTTAGTGAGAGTTAAAACCATAGTTGGTCTTGTAAGATGCACATAAATCTGCACTTTCAAAAGAAGAAGAAAAAATCAACAGCAACATTTTTGTACACTAATGTGCCTGCTTTTTGTTGATAATTTCTTACTGTAAGAGCTTTCAAAAAGTCTATAGTGAAAATGTTTGGTAAAGTCATTGCAATGTAAAATTAAGAAAACCAATTCCTTAACTAAAACAGAAATGCTGTATGGAATTGAAGAAAGTTCGGATATCTCATACATTCCTTTTGTAAACTGATTCGTGTTTTTAATGCAAAGCAGGGCTTATATTTATTTTACTTTTATTTTAAAGGTTTAACTCTACTTTCTAAAGGTACAGCCAGTCATTCTCACAAGTAGTTTATTTATAGCGTTACCAACTGGTCAGTTTGAGAAGCTTGAAGATTGCACATACACACACACACAATACACAAATGTCAGGCAGCCTTTATTGATGGTTAGTTTTCAATACAGTTGCCCAAACTCATTTGAAATGTATTTTAGAAATCATATGTCCATTTAAATGGAAAAGACTCAACAGGTGAAGGCTGAAAATAGTAATACTTAAAAGAAAAACATTTTCATCTAGATTACTTTAATTGTTGAACCAAAAAAAATCTATATCTGAAATCATATCTCTTTTTGTTTCTTTTTATTCATTTAATAAGTGCTGAGGGCTTCAAATTTATTTGGAAAAATAGTGCTGTAGGATGGAAATATGTCCTTCCTTCCCTCCTTCCTTTCCTCCCTCCCTTCCTTCCCTCTTTCCTTCTTCTTCCTTTTATCTCCTCTTGATCTTACCCTGGAACTGGTAGGCAGTCTTATTGGCGGGGGGTTATTATTATTTTGCCCTATATGTGAATTAAAATCAGATGGAGAAAATTTTAGAGAAATTTGAGAGTAAGTGATAGAACATGCACACAGCATCATGTTCCAATCAAATTCTGATCCCATCTCAAATTATATACTTGATTTTAAATAGAAGAAACATTTGTGAGATCTGATCAAAGGTTGCCTGCATTATGTATACTTTACTGTTGGGAAATTAAATTCCATTAGAATACGGGCATAAACATTTATTGTATAAAAGAATTAAAGAAAGGTACTTATATCCATCTTATTCACCCAGTATACCAAGCTCATTTAGAAGTTCAGCTGTTCATTAATGTCCTTAGAACAAGGATTTTTTTCCCTTATATTATTTTGTAAACTGCTATGTATATTGAAGGACCTGTATAAATGATAGTAAGAATTCATATTGGAACCTGTTATGGAATGCACACATTACCATTAGGGAACATTAAAGGATAATAATTTTGTCCTGTTTTTGCAATGTACAGATTATTTTTTTAATTAAGGAGCTGGACAAAATAAGTGTTCAGCCTTAAATTAAAAAAATCAACCTAAAAGCAGTGAAATCTCTCTGCAGTATTTTGTTATCCGAAATTGTTTTAACTTGCACACTTTATATAACTTAAAATGCAGAATGCCTTAGAACACTTAAAACAAATTTAAATCTATATCTTAAAATAATAAAATCCTTATCTAGATAGCTGAATCAAGAACATTTAGTCTACTTTGCTAAATAATTACAAATTTTTAGAGGACTGTAGCTATTATTAAATAAGATTATCCTCCTTTGCAGAGAATAAGCACAACACTCACTTAATTATAAGATCTACTTGAAATCAGTACACATCATTTTATAAATATATATATATATATATCTTTTTCTAAATCATTATGAATTCTGCCTTGAGTTCAGACTTTGAGCCCCATCTGCAAGGAATGTCTCTGGCTCATAGCTCATGAAATGAACATTAATTATGGAACAGAATGGCTATATTGTAGCATGTCTCCCATTCATTTCATTTGGTCTTTCAGAAAAGATGTTTTTAGTGAATTACAGCCCTACAGCATTTACTCAGGAAGGACTTTGAGTGTGTGTATATATAGCCAAGAAGAAAATGTTGCAGAGGCTAAATTTTCAAAAGTAAAACCTCAATTCAACCCCCCCCCCCACTTTTTAAAAATTCAAACTAATCTACAATACTGTATTTATGGTTCAGTAGAATGAGATACAGTCTAGACAACACTGCATAAGTAAAATTGTCCCTGGACTATACCATTTTAGATTGTAGGTAGGAACCACAGTGCATACTTCACTGATGTGTTGATATATCTTTCCCAAAACTCCTGTGCATACTAAATATAATGCTGGAGAAACGAATTTCACCTAGCCTTTCCTTTGTCG